>NC_085865.1:24899066-24901566 GCF_034702125.1 Engraulis encrasicolus | reverse complement strand
TGTTTCTGGTGCTGTTTGAAAGCATGTGTGCATTTGCATGAGTGTGTTACTGACTTACATGAGTGTGTTACACCGTTTCTAGACTTCTTATTACAATTGTGTGCGTGCGTGCGTGCGTGCGTGCGTGCGTGCGTGCGTGCGTGCGTGCCTGTGTGTGTCTGTGTGTATTGTTGTCCATGTCTGTATGTGTTTGCCTTACGTAACGCCTGTGAGTGCACAGCCTGAGTCAATCTTTCTTCCTTATTTTTACCTTCATCATTCCTGTTTCCATGGAGATTGATACCTAGGTATGTATGTCTTTTCTTTGTGCCTTTGTGTGCTTTCCTGTGCATGTGTGTGGGTTACTAAGTATTCCTGTGTGTGTGTCTGTGTGTGTGTGTGTGTGTGTGTGTGTGTGTGTGTGTGTGTGTGTGTGTGTGTGTGTGTGTGTGTGTGTGTGTGTGTGTGTGTGTGTGTGTGTGTGTGTGTGTGTGTGTGTGTGCGTGTGCGTGTGCGTGCATGTGTGTGCGCATGTGTGTGTGTTTTGCATGTCTGCAGTTTTAGTGCAGCAGTGCTGCCAAGGCGTTTCAGTGTTTCAAATAGGAGGCGAACTGAAACACTTCACACGCTCTTGCTCAGCAGGTGTCTCACTCAGAGAGACCAAGGGACCCTAAACGCCTCTGTCATTTTGCCCAGAAAAAAAGGCTCTTTTTGGGGCCTCATTATGGTAAAATACCCGGTGTGTGTGTGTGTGTGTGTATGTGTGTGTGTGTGTGTGTGTGTGTGTGTGTGTGTGTGTGTGTGTGTGTGTGTGTGTGTGTGTGTGTGTGTGTGTGTGTGTGTGTGTGTGTGTGTGTGTGTGTGTGTGTGTGTGTGTGTGTGTGTGTCTGTGTCTGTGTGGCTGTGTGTGTGTGTCTGTGTGTGTGTGTCTGTGTGTGTGTGTGTCTGTGTGTGTGTGTGTGTGTCTGTGTGTCTGTGTGTCTGTGTGCACGCGTGCGTGCATGTATGCACATTTGTGTGTGTGTGTGTGTGTGTGTCTGTCTGTGTCTGTGTCTGTGCCTGTATTTGTGTGTCTGTGAGTATGTCTGTGTCTGTGGTGTCTGTGTGTAAAGGACACATTTGCACACATTTGTTTGTGTGTGTGTGTGCATGCGCGCGTGCCTGCATGCATGCATGTGTGTGTGTGTGTGTGTGTGTGTGTGTGTGTGTGTGTATGTGTGTGTGTGTGTGTGTGTGTGTGTGTGTGTGTGTGTGTGTGTGTGTGTGTGTGTGTGTGTGTGTGTGTGTGTGTGTGTGTGTGTGTGTGTGTGTGTGTGTGTGTGTGTGTGTGCTGCGTGCGTGCGTGCTGTGTATATGTGTGTGTGAATATGCCTGTGTGTGTGTGTGTGTAAGGTAGGGGGTCGTTGTTTCATGGCTGATTGTGGGACAGCGGAAGCTGCTCATTAAGTTGGTGCAAATGCACTAGAAGTACTTGGGTGCGTTTGTGCCTCGAGTACAAAGCTGGCTTGTTAGCATCTCTTTTTTCAATTCTCTGCTCCTTTGAGCACATTTCATTTTAAACTTTAATAACAAAAAGCAACTGAGCTTGCTTTACCATTTGCAGGTAATTTTTTTTCTCTAATATCTCACAGCTGGGATTCTAATATGCACCTCGGTAAAACATGAATTTGAATTTGATTACATTAGACTTAGAAAAAAGTGTTTTATCCAAAGCAGCTTACAACAGCTTTATACATAGGAAACAAACAAACTGCAGCAGATATGTAGGGGGAAACAAGGTCAACAAGCCTATGCTGCCTGCTACCCAGGGGCGGAGCAGGGGGGGGGTCATAGGGGCCAGAAACCCCAGGCCTCAGCACTAAGGTGGGCCCCCTACCAATGGCTTTGGATTTCTAAACACCTCAGAGGTCCCATTTGCGATATTTCAGTATTTTTTAAGTAGGCCCTAGTTCAGTATTATGCTAAACAGCGACGTTAGTGTAAACTGCCTTTATTGCCGGAATTCTTTAATCATTAGGTGTGAGGGGGGCCTCTGACGCATCTCACGCCCCCCCCTGTCACAATACCAGTGCTCCGCCCCTGCTGCTACCCCTCCAAAAACAGACAGAGAAATGGATGAACAACATGCTGAACAACGTTGTGCCATACAGAGCCACTGCATGCCAAAAAAGTAGATAAACTGGCCCAGCCGTGACTCCAACAGTTGGGCACTGAACTGCTAACCCATCGACCCAGGTTCTTTTCCAGCCCGGGTCATTTGACGATCCCTCCCCATCTCTCTACCCAACTCGCTTCCTGTCTCTCCTCCCCTGTCCTATCTAAAAAAATAATAAAGGTTTAAAAAATGTATATAAACATAAACAAAGGTAACTAGAGTACTGAAACGTGTTGGTTAGAGGAGGCTTATAGTTCAGCCATAATGCTAAGTAATAGGCTTACTAATCGGTAAAACACATCGGTAAAACAATTGCTTTTATTGTATATAGTCCACTAAAACAGTGTCTCTTTTCAACTTGACTTC
>NC_085865.1:24876566-24884066 GCF_034702125.1 Engraulis encrasicolus | reverse complement strand
TAAACTGGGATATTTTTTAACTTAACATATTATTACACGTGTGAGTGAGAGAGAAAGGAGAACAAGGGAGCAAGCAAGAGAGAGAGAGAGAGAGAGAGAGAGAGAGAGAGAGAGAGAGAGAGAGAGAGAGAGAGAGAGAGAGAGAGAGAGAGAGAGAGAGAGAGAGAGAGAGACTGTGTAAATATACAGCGCTGCCTGTTAGTATTGGCACCCTTGAAGTTTTACAGTTTTACTTAAACATTTAGAGAGTATATACATTTAGATAGTAAATACACTCAAATAAAATACAGTACAATACTCAATTACTCTATGCGTTGAATCAACTCTGAATTTATAACGCACTAAAATCAGCCCAACAAAGTTGTGTAAGTTCAGATGCATGTCAAATGCGAGACCACATTTTACTAACCGCACAAAATGTGTACCCTCTTAGTGTTGCCGGTTGGCCTATTCACATTTGCTGAAAATAGTCTACTCAACTACATCATAACAACATTGCTATGACATTACAGAGAGCCTTAAGAAACATATTAAGACACAGCCATTTCAATTTTGGTGACAGTTAGGGTTACAACATAAGACTGTGCTAAGGGGTAATCATTTCATCAGTAGAGTATGAAAAAATCATAGGCCTAATAGTGCTTGCATTCATTTTGTTTCTGCTTGTCATACATATGACATGAATACAGTCATAGACCCCTTACCTATGACCCATATTCATTAACATGTCCTCGAATGCATTAAAGAATACTTCATGTTTCATGAGAATCTGAATAAAAACACGCTGAACTGTATTTGCTCTCTCTATTTAAACTCTTTGTATCTTTCAACTCATACACTCACTGCCTAACATGTACATCCATATGAGTAATGCTAGCTTTGGGCGATGCTTACGAGCATTTGCTATGCTGTTATTAATTCATGCATACATTCATTTAACCTTTATTTTCATTCTTGGAAATTCAAGTGGAAGTACTTGGAAGTGTTCCAGGTTGCAGTACTGCTGAGATACCGTTCATATAAAACAGTAATCAGGAGACTGCCTATGCTACTGCAGTATGTGGTGATGCACTGGGATGAAGTTCACAGCAGAAGACAAAAAATGCTGAATTGTTTCCCACAGAGTACCTTTGTCACATATTTTAGATTTTGTTGGCGACATCATCTGAATATGAAATCATTATTATGGATCAGGGAGCTGAGATAAAGGTGAACTGTGTAATATGCACCATGTAATGTGAATTAATGCTGAAATAGACGTTTTTAGCTGAAAAACTTACTGTACTTCAGTCATTGTGTATATTAGTTAATTATTTAGTAAATATGCATGACAAGATCTAATTTGGTAGTAGACTGCACAGTTTCAATGATCAGCATAGTTTCAATACTCTGGTCACCTTACACGGTGCCCACCACTTCAAGCATGCACAAACTAGCATATAACCAAAAAAGGGCACTCATGGGTAAGCAGTTAGGGCATCAGACTGGTAGTCCAAAGGTTGCCGGTTCGACTCCCGACCCGACACGTTGGTGTGGGTAATAATTACCCAGTGCTCTCCCCCATCCTCCTCCATGATTGAGATACCCTGAGCATGGCACCGTCCCATTGCACTGTTCACTTTTGGGCGCCATCAGGGGCTGCCACCCTTGCACCCTTGGAGTTGGAGTTTCCCAGTTGGACATTCGCTTTCATAAAGAGAAGATGCTAAGTCATGTGCACATCACCTCAAGAGCACAAACTAGCATATTACCAATAAAGAGAAGATACAAAAAAGTGTGCACACCACCACCTATTTGGTTATGTACAGTAAGTATATTAAACAGACACATTATAATAGGAAATATAGCTGCAAGCAGCAATGCGGGGCCAAGCAGTAAACTTGCCCAAGTCGCCACTGCAACAAAATTCCAAATCTCGCCAATGTTGGTGTGCATTCCTTGGAGGGGAGTGTGATCACGTAAACCAGGGATGTCAAACTCAGGCCCGGGGGCCAAATTTGGCCCGCGGAGCCATTTTATTTGGCCCGCGAGATCATTTCAAATATGTATTACAGTTGGCCCACTATTAATATTTAACGTAATAATACTTGAACATGAAATTTAATGTGTCACAGGAATATGAGCCCAGGGCCCAGGACAGTGAAAAGGCCCAGAAATGGGCAACAGAATACTGTAATTTGCAGGCACATTGATCTATAATGGGACCCCGTTTGTGGAATTTAAATATGAGTATTAAGTGTGTGCATGCACAATCTTTTTTAAATTAAATGTTGAGTTTGGCCCACGACTTCGCTACAGATTTTGATTTTGGCCCTCGGTCGATTTGAGTTTGACACCCCTGACGTAAACCAAGTTTAGTTTGAATCCGTTGAAGAGCTGCCGAGATATGAGCTCACTTCCTGTTACCTGTTGGTGGCGCTAGAGAGTTTGAGCTTGGGGTCTGGATTTTTTTGTGGGAGGTCATGGGATGGACTAGAATGTGTGCAAAAAATCCTAACAGAATCTGACTAACGGTTGCTGAGATATGACCTCACCTCCTGTTTTGCCACCTTTATGACAATTTTGATTGGCTGTCACCGGCAAACAATAAGAGGTGTCCAAAATTCTTTAAATAACCTAAAGCATATCAGTCCCAAGATGAAGTGTACCCTTTTGCAGGGCATTCTGACCAAAATTGTGGGACAAGTAGCATTTTTATTGAATTTCACAAAATTCAAAATGGCGGATTTTTTTCTTCCGGTTGACATGAAGTCATATAGTGCGTTGGATTCGGCTTGGCCCAAGGATTCTAGTGATAGTATTATTTTCAAAATTAGGCATATGGTGTAAAAGCTACAGGCAAAAATGTAGCTGAAAATTTGACCTGTTGGTGGCGCTACAGAGTTTGAGCTGGGGATATGATTTTCTTTGTGGTAGGTCATGGATGGACTACTATGTGTGTACGAAATCCCAGCCTAATTCGACAAACGGTTGCTGAGATATGACCTCACTTCCTGTTTTGCCACTTTTACGACAATTTTGATTGGCTGTCACGGCTAAACGATAAAAGATATCCAATATTCCTATAGACCCCATATGAAGCTCCGTCCAGGGATACTATGTACCGAGTTTCGGGTGAATTGGTCAAAAATTCTGGGAGAAGTAGCATTTTTATTGAATTTCACAAAATTCAAAATGGCGGGAAAATGATCCTGGTGGAAAATGACGTCATAGCGTGCGTTGGATTCGTCTTGGCTTGGATTAGTGCGTTGGATTCCAGGGATACCAATGTTTTGAAAATTGGCCCAGCGGTTCAAAAGTTACAAGCAGAAATGTACCTGCAACTTTGACCTGCTGGTGGCGCTAGAGCGTTTGGGCTGGGGACATAATTGCTGTGGCTAATGCTGACCCGGACCCGAATGCGTGTGCCGATTTTCAGCATTTTCCTACGTACGGTTCTATGGGCTGCCATAGACTTGCTAAGGAGAGGAAAGGTGACATAATAAGAATACCAGCTAATACATTAGGGGCCTTCGCCAGCTTCGCTGCTTGGCCCCTAAATATAGTGGATTACTCATAAGCAGGACAACCATCGCCAGACCTTGACCTTATATCTACACTGCACGCACTAAATTACCCCCATGTTGTTAATGAAGCGTGGTGTTCAGTTCAGTAGAAGAGTATGGTGAACAGTATGTCTTCTAATTCTTTTTTTTTTTAATTGTTTATTTATTAAGATTTTTCTCATTAATACAACAGAGACTGGAAACAAAGAGACAAAAACAGAAACAAAAGACAAACAAACAAAAAACTAAAATCAAGTAAAAGTGCATTCATTGTACATACATAAAACAGGAAAGATTGTTATTTCAAATGTCCAGACCGGGCAGTGAGTCCACGTATCTGATGAAAGGGTCCCATGTTTTCTGAAACGACTGGAGGGAGCCATTTAGTGTACCTCTTATTTTTTCCAGTTTAAGGCTCTGCATCATGTCCCTTATCCAGTGGTTGTGTATTGGAGGAGCTGTGTCTTTCCACTTGAAAAGAATGAGCCTTCTAGCCAGCAAAGAGGAGAAGGCAAAGGCCCTCTGCAGGTAGGCTGGGAAACTACCCTGGTCAGATTCTGGTATTATACCAAGGATTGCAATTAAAGGAGAAGGCTGAATATCAACACCATATATTTGAGACATGGTATCAAAAAAGGATGACCAAAAATTATCAAGTTTTGAACAAGACCAGAACATATGGTACAATGTTGCTGTCGTTTGTTTACATTTATCACATATGGGGCTTTTATTAGGGAATATTCTTGCTAGCTTAGCTTTAGAGAAATGCAAACGATGTAAAACTTTTAAACTATATCAGGGCATGTCTGGAACATATAGATGAAGAATGAACCCTCGTGAGGGCCATTTCCCATTCCTCATCAGAAAGTGAGACCCCCATATCGTTTTCCCATTGTTCTCGAATATGTGAGACAGAAGGACTATATGTAGACATTATATTTGCATAGAACATAGAAACCCTACCTTTATTAAGAAAATTACCTTTCAACAAAGAATCTAGGCATGAGAGAGGGGGACTGTCAGGAAAGACTGTGAATTTTTTGCGTACAAAATCCCTAATTTGTAAGTAGCGGAAGAAATGAGTATTGTTCAGATTAAATTTCTGGGACAGTTGTTCAAAGCTGGCAAATGTATTATCAATGTACAGGTCACCAATGCAATGTATACCCCTTTCATACCAAGTTCGAAAGCCCTTATCAAGTAGAGATGGCTGGAAAAGATGGTTATTGATTATAGGTGACTGTATGGAGATCTGCTGAATACCTAAGCTTGTCTTAAATTGTTTCAGAATACGTAGAGATTGTGTAACAACTATGTTCCCTTTGATATTTTTCACAAGATGTGGCAAAGATGCACAAAGTAGGGCGGGAAGTGAATATGGCTTGCTTGTTGACCTTTCAATTAGGAGCCACGCCGGTGCAGTATCACCCCAATCCCTTAGCCATAGGGAGATAGCATTAAGATTTGCAGCCCAGTAGTATGAGCGGAGGTTTGGGAGGGAGAGCCCACCTTCCACTTTAGGTCGTTCCATGAATTCTTTCCTGATGCGGGCAGCTTTATTATTCCAAATAAAGGAAGAAATCATCTGGTTAAACGATCTGAAAAATGATTGTGGTATGAATATAGGTATGGCTTGAAATAAATAAAGATATTTAGGCACCATATTCATCTTAACAGAATTTACCCTCCCAATAAGGGATAAAGGTAAGTTTGACCACCGCTTAATATCTTTTTTAGATTGTTCTAACAAAGGAGTGAAGTTGTTTTTAAATAGGTCAAAGTAAGATTTGGTGACCTTTACACCTAAGTATGTGATTGAATCTAGTGAAAGTTTAAATGGTAAATTGGGGATTGTCCTGGCATTGGACGTGATAGGAAAATATTCACTTTTTTCCGTGGTTGAGTTTGTATCCTGATATATCACCAAAATCCGCAAGGACATTAAGAACTTCTGGTATGGTAGAAATGGGGTTAGTTACATATAATAATAAGTCATCCGCAAATAATGAGACAGTATGTATTAAGCCGCCTCTTGTAATGCCTTCTATGCTTGAGCTGTTGCGTAAGGCAATAGATAGGGGTTCTATTGCAAGAACGAAAAGTAATGGACTGAGCGGGTCCCCTTGTTTGGTCCCTCTCTGAAGGGGAAAATATTGAGAGGACATAGAGTTTGTACGAACTGAGGCTGTAGGGCTGGTGTATATAAGTTTAATTAATCTTATGAATTGGGGACCAAATCCAAACTGTTTCAGGGTATAGAAAAGGTATTCTAATGATATTCTGTCAAAAGCATTCCTAGCGTCGAGTGATATGACTGCTTCCGGAGATGAGGTATTAGGTTTAGTGTAGATTATATTGAATAATCGTCTCAGATTAAAATAAGACTGCCGGTCTTGAATGAAGCCGGTTTGGTCATCTGAGATGACACAGGGAAGGATACGCTCAAGGCGATATGCAAGGGCCTTTGAAAATATTTTACCATCACAGTTAATCAGACTGATAGGTCTATAGGATGAGGCTGCAAGTGGATCTTTACCTTTCTTCAATAGTAGTGTGATGGTTGATTGGCGGAGTGTTGGGGGAAGAATGTTATTTTCCAGGGCTTCCTCATAAACCGATAGAAGTATAGGAGCCAACTGATCTTTAAATTTCTTATAAAATTCAGTGGAGAACCCATCGGGGCCTGGAGCTTTTCCACTCTGGAGGCCCTTAATCGCATCTATTATTTCCTCCAGTGTAAGAGATTGTTCCAAGTCGTCTTTGATGTCTGAGGTAATTGTTGGAATGTTTAATTTAGAAAAGAAGGTGTGAAATTGGCGTTGATCCGGGTGTATGTCTGAAGAATATAGTTCAGAGTAAAATTCCTTAAAATGGTTATTAATATTTTGATGGTCTTCGCTTAATGAGCCATCAGCTAGTCTTATCTGTGGTATAACATGGGCTGCACTTTTTTGTCGAAGTTGACTGGCCAAAAGTTTAGAGGATCTGTCACCCTCTTCATAAAATCGACTGCGGGACTTCAATATAAGCCTCTCTGCATGAACTGTGGCTAGAAGATCAGCTTCAGTTTGCAACCCTATTCTCTGTTTAACCAAGTCAGGAGTAGGAGAGGTAGACAGAAGGCTATCTAATGTCTTGATCCTAGAGGAGACATCTACAACTTTATCACGCTGAACCCTTTTAGAGTGTGCACTATAAGCAATTATCTGTCCTCTAAGGTAACATTTAAGAGCTTCCCAGAGAGTTGAGAAGGTCATTCCATCAGTTTTATTAATTTGTATGTAGACATCTATTTGCATAGATATGAAATGCACAAAGTCAGCATCGGCAAGTAGAAGGGGATCTAACCGCCATGTTGGTCTTGTTTTATGGGTTGGAAGTGTTAGAGTGATACTCACAGGAGCATGGTCAGAAATCATGATTGAATTGTATTTACATTGGGTTATTACATTTAGCAAGATAGGATCAACCAGAAAGAAGTCTATCCTAGAAAATGTAGTGTGTACATTAGAGAAGAATGAGAATTCCCTTTTGGTTGGATTTTTAAGCCGCCATGGATCTATCAGTTTGTGTGTCTCTACAAAAGACTGTATTACCTGAACTGACTTGGTTGACTTTGGCGCAGAGTGGGAGGAGCGGTCCAAAAAAGGGTCCAGTACCAGATTGTGATCTCCACCTAGGATCAGGTGATGGCTATCTAAATTTGGAATGGAGTGTAGCACCTTTTTGAAGAAAACATCGTCGTCAAAATTAGGAGCATAAATATTCACAAGTATTACTTGGAGATGAAAAAGCTGTCCCACAATGATAACATATCTCCCATTTGGATCAGAGATTACGTTTGATGCATTAAATGTAATATTTTTATGAATGAGAATAGCTGTTCCCCTGCTTTTGTAGTCAAATTTGGAATGGAACACCTGCCCTACCCAATCTTTATGAATTCTAAAATGAT
>NC_085865.1:24834066-24869066 GCF_034702125.1 Engraulis encrasicolus | reverse complement strand
GTTGAATTAGCACTGCAAATTTTACTGGGTAGAGAATATACAGTAGGCTTCGAGGAAAAGACGAGGGGAGAGGGTGAGATGGAGAGTCCGAGACAGCAAAACATTTTGTGCAGATGGGCCCAGTGTTCACTCTCTGCCATGCCATTAACAACACCCTTAAGTAACAGATGAAGACGTGGACGTGGTGGTCATTACAATTTTGTTGGCAATAAGGTTATCACAGGGGCTCTGTGCAAAGGGCTTATGGTGGTAAAGGGAAAGAGAAAGAGAGACAGAAAAGAGGAGAGAAGGAGATGAGACGAGATGGAGGAGGATCAGAGTGGTAGAGCAGAGAGAAAGAGACAGCTATGGAGTGAGTAAGAGAAGAGAGATAGAGATTTGGGCACAGGGGAGAAAAGAAGATGAGCGAAGTAGAGCAGAGAGAAGGAGGAGGAGCTTGAGATGGAAAGAGTGGAGGAAAGAAGAGAGATCGGGGCAGATCAGAGAAAAGCCAAAAAATACAGAGGGGAAGAAAAATATAGATGTAAAGAGTGGAGGAACAGGAAAAATAAATAGAGAACAAAGAAGAAGAGGGAAAGTGATAAAGCAGGGTGAAGGGAGCAGAAAGGGATATAAATAGCAACATATGAGAAGACAGGAAAGAGAGAAGACAAAGCAGAAAAAAGACAGACAGGCAGACAGACAGACAGACAGACAGACAGACAGACAGACAGACAGACAGGCAGGCAGGCAGGCAGACAGACAGGGAAACAGACGGGGGCAAACATTGCAGGGAGAACAGAGAAGAAGTGAAAAAGAAAGAGATTCAGAGAGATATGGAACAGAGAGAGAGCAAGGGAAGGAGAGAGACAGAGGGAAAAAGAGAGAGCTACTGTATATGCAGAGGAGGAAGGGATAGGCAGCACAGATGGGCCGATGGGAGAGGAGAAGGAAGGACGTGAAGGACTGGCAAGCTGTCTTTATGGAGTAGGCTATACGTATTTACACCCACTTTAACAGTATGCAAACACACACACGCGCGCGCGCCACACAACACACACACACTTTCACAATCTCTAACACACACATGCAATATCTCACACAAGACAAAATCTGGCACTCCTGTGTATTGATGTGGTGTTGTTATATCTGTGTGCATGCCAAACTTCTTTTTTAAAACTTCATTTGTGTGTGTGCCTGTGTGTGTGTGTGTGTGTGTGTGTGTGTGTGTGTGTGTGTGTGTGTGTGTGTGTGTGTGTGTGTGTGTGTGTGTGTGTGTGTGTGTGTGTGTGTGTGTGTGTGTGTGTGTGTGTGTGTGTGTGTGTGTGTGTGTGTGTGTGTGTGTGTGTGTGTGTGTGTGTGTGTGCGCGTGCATGCTTGTATCTTTGTGCTTGTGTGCGAGTGCATGCATGTGCGTGCTTGTTTGTGTGTGCGTGCATGCGTGTGTGCGTGCGTACATGTGTGTGTGTGTGTGTATGCGCCTCTGTGTGTGTGTGTGTGTGTGTGTGTGTGTGTGTGTGTGTGTGTGTGTGTGTGTGTGTGTGTGTGTGTGTGTGTGTGTGTGTGTGTGTGTGTGTGTGTGTGGCAGCGCTCATAATTTCATCTCATCCATAATTCAACACACACCTTCATATTTTCATCCAGCCCAGAACATGACTTTAAGATAGTCTCCTCCTGGCCCCCCGTGATGGGTATGAGCAGTGGAGAAGGAAGGAGAGGGTGTAGGTGTGCCTTTGTGTGCATGCATACTGCATGTGTCTATTATCTGTTATCTGTGTTCACGTTATTAACAACTTTTTTTCAAAGTGAAGTCAGCCCCAGACACACGCATGCATGCACACACGCACGCATGTACGCACGTATACACACACACACGCATGCACAAGCACACAAAAGTAGGGAAAATAGGCATAGCTCTCTCTCTCTCTCTCTCTCTCTCTCTCTCTCTCTCTCTCTCTCTCTCTCTCTCTCTCTCTCTCTCTCTCTCTCTCTCTCTCTCTCTCTCTCTGTCTCTCCCTCTTTTTCTATACTGATCTCTTATTCAATCACAGAGACATCTCAATGAATTGCTATATCATTGGAGAATGCATTTATTTCAAAGCAGTTTGAAATTAAAATGCAGACCCACCACAATACTATGGGTAAAAAACATGGCTATGTGCAGTACCTCAGAGAAGGTTGACTCTTCTGTAATGAAAGAAATGAATAATTTTACTGGTGTGATGCTACTACTCTGCCATTTTGAGATACCGAGTAGGCTATAAGTGGGTCATATCCTATTTATGTTGCACTTTCTTAACCGAATTAATAAAATATGAAGATGAAATATAAATGTTTCCATGATGTTCTCATTCATTAACATACACTTGTACACCAGTCATAAGCAGGAAAGGCCATGACTGAATTATGCGTCTGTATGCTGCTTGCCCCAATTGTTTGCTGAGGGAATGATAAGATTCCATTGAGCAGGGCCATAGGCAGACATGGCGTCGCCTAGGGCACCAAATGTTTTGGGGGCACCAATAATGCCAGTCAAGTCAAAGTAACGCTCAAAAGTTCCACAGAATGAGAACAATACAACATTTAAAGGAGCAGTTCAGCCTATTTCAATATATTTCAATATACTGTTGTACTGCCCACGGCCTGGACTTGTCAGTAATTGTGACGCTGCATTCTTCGGCTCAGCCCTATCCGAGATTTGAGTTACTGTATTCTTAGGGGGGCAGATTTTGTTTACATTAAAAACTTTCTTAACATAGGCCTACTCCAAATATTTTCCCAAAAGGTATCACTGTTTGCTAGTTGTCTGCTGATGTTGCATAACCTTTTGGATGTTTTTTGGGAATAAATAAAAATGTTTTTTTTTTTTAATGTAAACAAACACCTGCCCCCATTACAATGACCAGGATCCCGGGTAGTGTGAGCATTACAACTGCATGTTGAAATTGGCTGGAGTTATCCTTTAACTTAACATTGACAATTTATGGACATACAGTGTGAGCTATATCAGCTGTGCTCAATCAGATGAATGACACTATGTTTACAGATTCCAATTTATAAATGCACAAAAAGGAAAGGGACTGCCTAGGGCACCATATTTAATAGCGCAGGCCCTGCCATTGAGACATCGCAAGACTGGAGGATGCAGGTGCAAGCAACAATAAATATATTTTGTGTCACACAGAGAAGGTTTCAGACACTCATACTTCCTAAATTAGAGGAAGAGGACCTCAAGAGTTATAGTAAACAAAGCAAGACCATCTCAAAGGGGCTAACTCTCTGGAAAGTGGGCAAAGAGAGGAGTTTCGTCAGTGGGAGACTGACACAATTCCTGCCTCTCTATTCGGGTTCTGCATCCTTTGAAGGCTCCTGCACACTGAGATCTGGCCTGCAGCTCACACAGTCAGACCAAGCCAACTGTTTGTGAAACGAGCGAGACTTCCTAGATTTTGGAGAACGTCCCACACAGCTCATCCTGTCGCCTAGCTTCCGTAGAGCGGAATATGAGCCTTGCCATGGCAGTTGAACATTCTGCAGTAAACGTAATGCAGAAATCACAGCATCAGATAAAAAGCAAAGACAGCAAATATATTGACAGAGAGTGATCTCAGGGAGTGGCATCATTTTATTGTTTTTGTTTCAAACTAATATACTAAGACATACAGTAGTATGCCCTCATTTGTCATGGTACAGAAATAAAATGAAATGCAGGGAGTAACAGTTGAGTGAGTACACATCTCTGTGCTAACCTTGTTACATAGATTTTTGAAAATAAAGTAAACCTGACTCGACTTGAATTGACTCTGACAACCCATCTCTGTATGGAAAATGGTAGACTCAAGGAACAGTCCTAATGAGAAGGGACTACTGTACATGGGGGGCGCTGTGGCGCAGCACGCTAAAGGCTCAGTTATGCTTCCTACTTGTGCCACAGAGTGAGCTTTGACGCAGCCATGATGCAGTTAATTCTTGTTTATGCCCTGTTTTGAAGCACGGTCTGCGCGATGTCATTCCACGCTGAAACTGCCTTCAATACAAAGAGTAAACTAGACGCGTCGGTTGTTTTTTAGCATCACAGACTCGACGAGAATGAAAATGAAACATTAAATCTTTATATCACGTGCATGTTTGATCGCACTGGCAGCCACAGTAGTAGTTTGGAACAAAGAAGTGGCTCATTTGTCGAGGACAAAG
This sequence comes from Engraulis encrasicolus, assembly GCF_034702125.1. Taxonomy (NCBI): domain Eukaryota; kingdom Metazoa; phylum Chordata; class Actinopteri; order Clupeiformes; family Engraulidae; genus Engraulis; species Engraulis encrasicolus. The sequence continues at coordinate 24,864,893 of NC_085865.1, read as the reverse complement.
CGGAATGTTTCCTCGACCTCGGAACCACTGTTCAACTGTCCAAATAACTTCAGCGTCGTAACTTGCAAGCGCATGTGTTGTCTTCGGTTCGTGTAAATAAATCAAACAACAAAGCACGGGCAACTTATTTAATGAAGAGCTCACAGTCCGTAGACCGACGAAGGTTAGAACAAGGAAGTAGCGCTTGTTCTCGACTCGAGGACAGAGCAGGCTGGTCGAGAGGACCAATCAGAGACCTATTTTCGCCCTTTCACGCCGTCGCTCCCTGCGTCGAGACACAATTTTGGGGAGGTGCCCCAGAGTACCTGCGTGATGGGGGGGGCTTCACTACGTTAACTGCGCGGCTCACTGCATCATGATGCAGTGACGCTGATCTCGAGGCATAAACCACCCTTAAGCCCCCCACATTTGGGCTTGCATGCCCACGGGGACCCCGGTTTGAGTCCGGCTGGGGTCATTTCCCGATCCCACCCCGCCTCTCTGTCCCACTCGCTTCCTGTCACCATCTCAGACTGTCCTATCAAATAAAGGCATAAAAGCCCCTAAAAAAAAAATTTTTTCAAAAGAGAAGGGACTACATGTACCGTATTTGTGCTAGCTATTAAGCCAATTACAGCAGTGCTTTGAAGCCAGACCTTTGAGTCTGCAACAGACAGTTTATGGATGTCATATACTAGGTGTGGCTGTGGTAGTGGTTTTGGTCAACGATGACTGAGTACAACACTGACACCTGAGAACCAATGGCAACAAAGGAGCGGTGACGAAATGATCAGTGACCACCAGCATGTGCATGCTATCTCAACCCATGATAGCCTAATCTGTTACAACAGGTCTAGCAAGACAAATGCACGGAAATAATATTACTGTAAACATTCACAGATATATAGTGTTAATTCCACACTTAAAGAGTAGGATGGAGTCCTGAGTGTTAGATTCTATTATTGAGTGGTATTAAGACTGCTAAGTTCGATGATAGGCAGCTGAGAACACTTTAAAATAAAAGTGATAGGCAGTGTATCAAGACATACACACCCTGGCAGCTATATGTGGTGGGAACACACACACACATGCATTTGCGCGCGCATTTGCGCACACACACACACACACACACACACACACACACACACACACACACACACACACACACACACACACACACACACACACACACACACACACACACACACACACACACACACACACACACACACACACACTCCTCCTAGTAGCCAATCTGCGCTTGTGACAATGAACCAGCTTGGGTCATTGGGCTTGACAGCTGGTATCTCAATAGAGCCTCTGTTCGCCCCATCTCCCCCACTCTCCAACCCGCACCCTCCTTTCCTCTCCTCCTCTCCTCTTCTCTCTATCTCCCCCCCCCCCTGCTCTTCCGGCAGGCACTATCTTCTGCACAGACCCCGATCCACATACCAACCCGTGCCAGCATCTGAAGCCTGGCAAACGGGCAGCCATTTGGGCACGGTCAGTGCACCGGTCTCTTGGCTACTGGTTTATATTGGGCCATTATGTTGTTAGAGGATGCTGTCTCTGCATCTCTCTCTCTCTTTCCTCTGTGTCCCTCTATCTCTTTCTACCTATCTCTTTGATGTCTGTGCTACTCTCTCATGCTTCCTCTGTCTCTCTCTCTCTCTCTCTCTCTCTCTCTCTCTCTCTCTCTCTCTCTCTCTCTGTCTCTGTCTCTGTCTCTGTCTTTCTCTGTCTCTGTCTCTGTCTCTCTCTCTCTCTTTCTCTTTCTCTCTCTCTCCTTTATATCTCTTTCTCTCTCCTCTCTCTCTTCCTTTTTCTCTGTCTCTCTCTTTCTCTCTCTCTCTCTCTCTCTCTCTCTCTCTCTCTCTCTCTCTGAGGCAGTCGGTGGCCAGAGTACTGAGTTCATTAAGCACAGCAGCTTCTGGGCATGATGGAGTAGAGTAGCCACTGAGCCCAGTGCAGCCCATTGCAGTGACCTGCATGCCAGAGAGATAGCAGCAGGGAAGCTGACAAGGGGGGACAAAGTGGTCACCTGCCCCGAGCCCAGGGAAATGGGGGGGCCATCATTGGGTCCTCATTACATTGATTGTATTGGGTGGGGGGCCCTTTCAGATGACTTTGTCCTGGGCCCAGCCAAAGCTGTCAGCAGCCCTGGATAGCAGGCTATGCAGAGCAGCAGGAGGAGGCAGATGAACAGCAGGGCAGAATGGCTTTCAGACTCATGGGCTTGGTCTGTCTGTCTGTCTGTTTGTTTGTTTGTTTGTTTGTTTGTTTGTTTTTCGTGTATATTGTTTGTATTTGTTTCTTTGTTTTCCACAGGAGGGTTCCCTGTCCTTCTGAAGATGCATGGAAACAAAGATGTGGAACCCATTGAGCCCAAGCCTGTTAGATATCATATAGCACGAGGAGGCAGATAGGCAATAGGACGGCTTTCAGACTCATGGGCGTAGCTTCTCTGCTTGTTGTTGCTCAGTTTTATTCTACTTTTTGTATTTGTTGGTTTGCTTTGCGCAGGAAGGTTTCTATTCAACAAGACATGGACAAGCTGGATAAGTGTCCTCTGAGTTGTGTAGGGACGGGAGGCAGATGAAAAGCAGGATGACTTTCAAACTCAATGGGTTTGGTTTTGTTTGTTTGTTTGTGTACTATTGTTTGTGTTGAATATTTTTCGTCCAGGAAGGTTCCTATATCCCACTTTAAAAGGAATGAAAACACATGGTGGTAAGGGTCCCTTGCATTGAGCAAAAAAATCGCCTTAATGCTGCTTTCTTTCGTATAAGAGTACACATGCTACAACCCCTAATGAAAGGAGTGCAGACGAAAATCCTAAGCGTCCTAGCAGCATTAAATAGCAACTAATCCAACGCACATATGACACCACTAATACCCACCCAACTGTCTGTAAGTGTCGACAGATTCTCATTTCATCACGTTGGCTTATGTTTTGGCCTTTTTTGTCTATTGCACATCTCTTTGTCCCTCTTACTGAGTCATCACGTCTTGTCACAGTACATGATCCTTTTGCTTATTGTGTTTTGTTTGTGTTTTGCATTTTTATCTTTGTCCTTTAAGCTACACTGTGCTCTGCACGTTGGCGCGTGAAAGCTGTCTTAAATGAGTTTAACAAATTAAATTAATTTATTGTACTTGCTAATTAGATTAGAAAAGAAATGTTGCATAAACAACACAAAATAAGACTGTTGGCATCCCACACACATGAAAACTGACTTTGGTTTGGAATCCTTGAATTGTTTCTTCAGGGGGATAGGATGGGTTTGTTGCTAACCCGTGGTTTTGATTGAGAGTGAAGTTGATTGCATAAGCTAGAGAGGCTTGTTGTGACTCAAGGGTCTGTGTGCTCTTACATGCAGGATGACTCCAAAGAAACTAGTTTGACATGGGGATGAGGAGACAAGTAGTGCCAACCTCTATTATTTCTTCTTCTTCTTCTTCTTCTTCTTCTTCTTCTTCTTCTTCTTCTTCTTCTTCTTCTTCTTCTTCTTCTTCTTCTTCTTCTTCTTCTCCTTTCAGACTTATTTAGGTTGTTTAGTGTATGCTCTAGTCCTTTTTAAAATCTTGTCACTACACTCAACATTCCCCATTTGTAGAACAGACTTTCAAGTTCAATAAATCTTCTTGTCGACAATCGGGCATGTACAGGCATGATAAAGTTAGTAAGAGCAACTGTCACATTTATAAATTCTCAAGTGCTCATGTCAATGTGTCAGTGTGATATTTGTGGCTCAGCTTCCCTTGTGTGCAACTGAGTCCGTTGAACTTTCATGAATAGGCTTTTTTGATCCAGCATGGCTCTGACCACAAAAGAGAAGTAGAAGTTCACACTTTAATATTTTCTACGTACATAAAAACACACACAGAGGCATGCTCAACACCATGTATATCTGTTACTGAGTGCATCAGAATTGAATTGAAGACTTTGTCAGTTGTGAGAGCCTGTGTTATTCATCTAAAACTCCTTTAAGACGTTGCTCCTAAAAGCCCAAGGGCTGCTGGGTTGATTCCTGTCATCGTCAGGTGGGAGGCGGGAGTCAATGACCCCGATCCTCCTCAGTGACTGTGGAACGGAGCATGGAGCCATCCCTTCTCCCCTGGGGCACCTGTCATTCTGCCTTTCTGCTCCTCCGTATGATGGGTTAAGGAGGAAAGCACTTTCTCTGTGTGCACTGCATCCTGTATGCTGTGGTGGGCTGTGCAATCTTAGTGACAAAATAGGAACTTTCTACTGTACGTGCTGTACTGTGCTGTACTTTCACTGTACTTCAGTTCACATGACAAGCGCTAGGACCGTTTCAATGTATTCGGGAGCCCTAGGCAATGAGGAATATGCCCCCAGTCCCTTTATTCCTCTTGAAACTATTGGGGAGGGCCCCCCTCAAAAGACATTTTTATTATCATCACACTTTTTGGTTGATGATTTATGGAGGCGCTGTCACTCTCACAATGTTGTCCTTGCTGCCATTTACAAGTACATCATCACCAGCAAAGAGGGGCTATAGGTGATTGCCCAGCTCTCTTGTCTGAGACAAACACTGGGAATAGAACACACGGGAAACACTGGGAATAGAACAAGGCCTGAACATGCTTGGTTTAGGTGACCATCCATACCCAAATCACAGGCCAAACTACAGTTCATATCAACATGAATTTGAATTAATGTAAAAAAAAGTTTTAAAAAAAATAATTCCTGATTGGTTCAGTCCATATAGAAGGTGGCCCAATAGGCTGCCTTCTAAATTTTGGGATAGTCTCTAAGCGGTGAAAAAGTGGATCGCACTCGGGTTCTTCTTTTCTTCTTTTTTATTTTTTATTTACATAGCAGCAGAAGTGTAGACAAACGTTTCGGTTGTTGCCTTCGCCGAAACGTTTGTCTACACTTCTGCTGCTATGTAAATAAAAAATAAAAAAGAAGAAAAGAAGAACCCGAGTGCGATCCACTTTTTCACTTTCCAAGTTATTCAACTGGAGACGCACCACACTGAAGAGCGCAGTGTACAAACTACTATAGTCTCTAAGGGGAAAAAACAGCAGCATCGGCTCCTTAGGATACTGGCCCACTGGGAAAATGCCATGTATGCCAGATTAATTGTTCTTTCTGTACCTACAGTCCTCTCTCTCACTACCTGGGCCTGAGACAGCACGATAGTGCTGGAGAGGGAGTGGATGGTCTGTGGACGGTCTCCTAAATGAGATCCAGACGTGGTGAGATTTCACTACACCGTTCGAGAAGCGTTACTTTCCTCTGACCCTGCCTCCCTCATCTGGAACTGGTTTGCATCTCTGCAACAGACACAGTTCGTACTATGTGCACACACGGGGACTCTTAAGCCCTTAAGCCACCGCATAACTGTTATGTGGCGTGGGCGGGAGGCTGTGAGGTTGGAGGTGTAGGGAGGGTTGCAGGGGTGAGGTGGAGTAAGCCAAATTGGACATAGGAAAGTCTATAGGCAGACTTTGTACATACAGTAACCATGACATTGCTTTTGGGGAAGCGAGAGTGCCGTAAAGTTGAGGTTGGGGTGTGGGATGAGGTAGGTTGGGTGCAGTGTTGGCCTCCAAGTAGGCAGACAGTCCCTATAACGATTTTGAGAGAGAGAGAGAGAGAGATGAAGTTGTGGATGAGGAGTAGGGTGGAGTGAATGGCAGTGGCCACAGAAAAGGCTATAGGCAGAGCGAGCACATACAGTAACCACAATATTGCCTCTGAGAGAGAGAGAGAGAGAGAGAGAGAGAGAGAGAGAGAGAGAGAGAGAGAGAGAGCAAGAGCTGTAAAGTTGGGGTTTTGGGTTTGGGCAGTGTTTGAGCAGCACTGTCCACAGAAACGGCTATAGGCACAGTGCACATAACCACTTCTGCATTGCTAGGGAGAAGGAATTGTTAAGTTGGGGGTATGGTATGGATAGGCTGGGGACTGAACAGTATTTGCAACAGAGAAGAGATGGAACGCCCTCCCCATAGAGATCCAATCAGCCAGCTCAGTCGACTCCTTCAAGAATCAGCTGAAGACCCACCTTTTCATAATTGCCAACTCCTAGCTGCCAAGGCGTCACAGTGTCCCAGCTGCCGCAGCGTCCTTACTTTTTCACAACCAGCCCTGGCAGGGGGCTCCCAGGTGGCCGCTGGTCTCTGCCAGGGGCCGCATCTGAGCTCCCAAATTCAGTGTGACTATCTATGACTTATGCTAGACCCAGCCACTATGGACCTTACGTCTCTAAGAATCCTGGTCCTAACCTACGTTGACCTTATGACTCTATAATCTCTATCTATCTCTTCTTCCTCTGCCTTCCTGCTATTTCTGCCTCTCCTCTCTACCTCTCCTTTTAAATTCATCTCTAACAATGATGTTTTTTCCCATTTGTTAAGCACTTTGAGTTGCATGCCTTGTATGATACAGTGCTATACAAATACAATTATTAGGCCTATTATTAAATTATTATTATTATTATTATTATTATTATTATTATTATTATTATTATTATTATTATTATAGGCATATATCAAGGCAGCTGCTTAGGCCCTCTTCTTTACTCTATATTTACAAATGACCTGCCATTGGTGTTAAAGGGACAGTTTGGTCAATTTCAACATGCAGTTGTAATGCTCACACTACCCTGGACTTGTCAGTGCCTGAGATTTTTTTTCTTCTTCTTCAGCTGTTTCCGAGATCCTGGTCATTGTAATGGGGGCAGCTCTTTGTTTACATTTCAAAAAACATTTTTATTTATTCCCAAAAACATCCAAAAGGTTATAAAACATCAGCAAACAACTAGCAAACAGCAGTACCTTTTGGGAAAATATTTGGAGTTGGCCTATGTTTCATTTTTTAAAAATGTAAACAAACGCTGCCCCCATTAGAATTGCTCATATCTCGGAAAGGGCTGAGCCGAAAAATGTGGCATCACCAGGTACTGACAAGTCAAGGGTAGCGTGAGCAATACAACTGCATGTTGAAATTGACCAAACTGTCCCTTTAACTAAGGCCAATATTTCAATGTATGCTGACGATTCCACTATATATTTAGCTGCAGCGACTGTGGAGGATTTAAATGAAAAACTTGCAAGTGAGACAGCGAATGTTGTTGACTGGATTAACAAAAATAAACTGATACTAAATGTGTCTAAGACTAATTGTATTGTACTTGGTACTAAGCATTCTTTGAATTCTAAACCAATGTTGAATGTTGCAATAAACAATACAGTGATACAAGTAGAAGACGTCAAACTTTTAGGTGTTGTAATTGACTATAAACTATCTTGGGACAAGCAAATACAGAGGGTTGTCACTAAAATGGGAAATGCAATTGCAATAATTAAAAGATGTGCTAATTATTTAACACACACACTTGCTAAACAAGTAATTCAGGCTCTGGTTTAACCTGGATTACTGTTCTATTGTCTGGTCTTCTACATCTTGTGGTAATATAAGGAAATTACAGCTGGTCCAGAATAAAGCAGCAAGAGTGGCTCTTTCGTGTAATTGGAGAACAAATGTCAATAAAATGCACAAATCTTTGGGTTGGTTTTAATGTAAGAAATAGGCTTTTTTCTCTACTTATTGTTTTTTATTATTAAGAATGTCATTGTTACAAAATCACCTCTGATAATATACAGAAAGTTGTGGTTTAGTTCACTAGTCCATACACATTCTACAAGACATGCAGTTGGTGGGTGTTTCACCTACCCAGCTCCAGCACATGCAACGTTCTGTTATGTACAGGGCAATGCATCAATGGAACACATTACCTCATAACATTACGTAGCTAAATATTTATGCCCTCAAAGTGAAGATCAAAAATGATTATATGAATAGCAACTTTGTGTAGTGTTGCTGTCTTTTTTTATTTTTCTGCTGCTTTCTCTTAGCTGTCTTGTCTGCCTTGTAACTTCAAGAAAGCACCTATGTATAGTTTGTGTTATTTATTTTTTTCTCTTTGTATTTTATTTTAGTTTTGTTGTTTCCCTCCTGATGTAGTAGATATGTATGTCATGTTTACTATCACTCTGTGTAATGGATATTTGTTAATGGTTGATTAGAAGGACCACAAAAAGAATACAATGTAGTCTATGCTGTGTTTGTCGCCACGCTGTGTGGCTGATATTTTTCATTTTTAATGAACAACTGAGAAAGACCCCAGGAAGAATAGCTAATGCTAAAAGCAAAAGCTAATGGGGATCTAATAAAAACAAACAAAAACAAACAATAGGCAGACAGACTTTCCACATAATCATGATAAAGCCAATGGGGAGAAAGATAGTGAATGACATTGATGATGAAGAGAGAACCGCTACAAAGTAGTCCTATGTTGCAGTGTTGAATGAGTGTTAAATCCAAGTCTAAATGTTGAACTAACTGTTCAATTCTGCTGTATTTTTTGCATTCTGATCGTGATTAAAGTCAAATCAAACTGTCATGCCAAGATGCTCCCACTCTCTCTCTGTGTGTGTGTGTGTGTGTGTGTGTGTGTGTGTGTGTGTGTGTGTGTGTGTGTGTGTGTGTGTGTGTGTGTGTGTGTGTGTGTGTGTGTGTGTGTGTGTGTGTGTGTGTGTGTGTGTGTGTGTGTGTGAGCGTGCATGGGCTGACTTTGCGTGCGTGTGCGGCGTGTGTGCGAGCATGTGTGTGCGTGCGTGCGTGCGTGAAAATGGGGAAAGAGAGCAGCAGAAACTAGAGTAAACGTTCTGCAGCATTAGGGTTGTCGTACTGAGGTGGATTTTGAGAGTCTTCCAGAGTAAATTAACCAATTGATGCCTAAAGCACCTGCAAAAAAGGGTGCTGAATGTCTGAGCCCTTTTTAAGAAAAGCCCTCAGCCTATTAAAACCTAAATATATCAACTTCTGAGTTCCGTTGCATTTAAACGCTAAGACCCTCATCTTTCATTATGTTCCTTAATCTCAAACAAAGAGATTTGTAATAAAGTTGTCTCAAATCTCATGAGCCTGAATGTTGCGTAATGCAGCTCCAGGCACCAGGGCCAGGGAGATCAGGCATCAATGGCTTAATACATGTGGGGAGGTTAGTGGCATCAGACTAGCCATGAAACCGAGTCTTCTCAGACACAATTGAGGAATCAGATAACTTTTGTGGTACTGAGTGGAACTAGAGTGTAGACGTGGGGTGTAGAGGCGGGTGGAGAGGTGGGCTGTGGTATCGGGCTTTTCATGTGGCTTTGTGACGCAGAGCTTGGTGATGAGCGATGCCATCCCTGAACAGCCTTGTTTGGGACGGGATGATGTGCCCGTACACAATGACTAATCGATCTGTTTCATCACTTCATCGCTTCCTCCATTCATCTGTTCATCAAAGCCCCTATCTAAATTTCCAGGAAGAAAGAACAAAGCAAAACAAAACAATGTGGTTGTTTACAAGTTCTCATGGTTTGGTTTGCATATGCAGTCTTGTACACAAGAGAAGAAAAAAAGCTTTTTTCCTCAAAAACATTGGCAACATCGGATCATAAGGTTCCCTGAAATACAATATTTTTCTGGAGCATGGAGAGTGTGCACCAGCTGTGAAACACCAGCTACACTTGTCTTGTCTGGCACATGTGTTGTTGTGTATATTTGTATTTGTTTGTGTATTTATTTCATCTTTCATGAACATGCACATAGCACAGAGGGCAGCTCATCTACTACAAGCCAGCTTCCACTACTGAGCTAAGACAAGACAAGACAAGACAAGACAAGACAAGATAAGACAACACAACTCAATATAATATAACATAACGTAACACAACACAACACAACACAACACAACACAACACAACACAACACAGCAAGATACACAAAAAACCTCTGGCATTTCATCAAGATATTAAAAGCACACATTAAAAACACATAAAAGTATAACATATAGTCGCCCATCTGTTGTGTTTTTATGTGTTTTACGGTAAGCTTAATATGTGTGTATAATATCTTTGTATGTGGATTGTGCAGCATTTGGCCATTCAGCATCGGGTCATTCCCATCCACTCCAATCTGATTCTAACATTGCCAGGACATCACTAACTTGGATTTCCTGATAAGAGGAAATGATATACCATAAATCGAATGGGATTTTGTCCCTAAAATCACCTCATGGAGGTGTCTGAAGAAAGTGATTTACATCAGGCTGTTAAATATGTGACCGTAAAACTTGACCAGCCAATTCAATTTAAGGATTAGAGGTTTCCGGTATTTGTGCATGTGTGGAATGGAACAATGTAGCGTTTCGGAAAAAGCTGCTGACCTGAAAAGCCTTTTCAATGCCTTGGACTTCACAAATGCATATGTCGTTCTTAATTACGCTGGGTTCAAAGCATTCTTTTTCTATCTTGAGTCAGCACAGAAGACAAAAGGCTGGTCATCTATAGTCATCTACTGTACGAAATCATCTGCAATTGTTTTACTTGTTGGCCCCTCCAATCTTTCATGAGCATTTCATGTTTGCCACAAACTAATGTCATACCTCGTGTCACTTACACAGTGTACCCATTTAATTCAATTGCCCTCTTGCCACTATTAAATAGTCATAATTTGTGTGAATTTCACATGGAGTTTCACATGGTCTCTAATCATTAATTACACAGAGTTGTTGCATTCCTCTGGGTATTAGATCCATTTATGTCATTGAGATTGTGTCATGTACTACCTACCCTCCAAATAGCAGAGAAACAGTTTAAATGGCATACCAGATTCCAGACAAGATGCACAGATGCATCACATTACCCAAAGTCATGTGTTATGAGTTTAAAAGCATTTCCAAAGCCCCTTTGGGGAAAGGTCAAGTACTCAAAGAGCACACACACACACACACACACACACACACACACACACACACACACACACACACACACACACACACACACACACACACACACACACACACACACACACACACACACACACACACACACACACACACACACACACACACACACACACACACACAAGCACACATAGTCGTCTGACCTGCTCGATGTCGGAATGTGTGTAGGACATATTCAGTGTTCCGTTATATGTGTCCTCTCCCACTCTTCTTCCTAGCCCCAGGTAAATCAAGCCATCTGGGCTCTGGATGGAGATCTGTGGTCTGTCCTGCATCCATGCCACCTTGCCAATCCTGGATGACTGGAGTATACATATGGTACGCTAGTGAAGGTTATCTGAAGGTTGAAGATGAAAGGGAGAGAAGAGTAAATGCAGAGATAAATGTGCAGAATATTGTACACCCAGAGACAATATTATTTAGAGGATACAAGGACAGATCATGAAACCATATTGGACACCAGTGGTTCCCAACCAGGGGAATGCGGCCCTCTTGGGGTACTCGCACAAACTTACACGGAAAAATGTACAAACGTGTGGAGCAGTCATATCGGGATAGAAGAAGAGTAGGCCTATGGCAATAGTCTGGTAGGTCCAGCACATAATTGTTGCACATCCAGTAAGGGTGCTGTCATTGTATACACAGAACAAAATGCAGTGTAAATTCAACAATTAGAGAGCACTCTGGCAGCAAATGCAATCTAGAAGATGTTAAACGCACTCTTTCACTTTTTTCCACTAGCTTCCTTTGCTCTGTGTGTAACTGTAACCAGGATACAGGCTATTCTCACCATCGATTCAGAGTCAACCTTCCAACTCTTTAAGGCCAACTGGTCAATAAATATTTGATGCTTAAATGTCAACAGATTCTTCACTTGCTTTCATGTGCCAATGCGCCATGACGCATATCGATGCTTTCAACTAAGTGTGCAATATCTTTCTGTCCACAGTCACAATAAAATATGAGCAAAACGATTAAGTGTGGTTTTTTTGCAAATGTTAATTATATGACTCCACATGCAAAATGCGCACTGTGGTCTTGTGAATTATGGCCAAGACCTGTAATTTCATCAGTATATCACCAGAACCTTCCATTGCACAGCACATTATTTATCCTGACTGAGAAACTGAAAAAAACAAGACGAAAAACAAGAAAGCCATGAGAAAATAATGACCACAAAAAGCACTGGGTGGACTCCAGCCCTGAAATGGACCACATCATTCATCTCTCTTCCCCCTTTCAGTGGGCACAGGAACCATCACCATGCTCTCTCTCTCTCTCTCTCTCTCTCTCTCTCTCTCTCTCTCTCTCTCTCTCTCTCTCTCTCTCTCTCTCTCTCTCTCTCTTTCTCTCTCTCTCTTTCTATCTCTCTCTCTCTCTCTCGCTACCTGTCTAACCTCTCAAAGCTTTTCAGCGCGCTGCCCACTCTGCCAGGTCTAACAAGGTCTCTAAACTGTCCATCTAAAAGGGCCCCGGTCCTCCTCAAAGGAGCTTGGTGAGAGATGCGCCTGATCGCCAAGGGGAGCCCAGCGAGGACAAACAAACTGCTCTGGCGGGGGAGCTGTGCGGTTGCTATGACTTGCACAGTTATCTGCGCTCTTCTCCGACGGTTTGGGTTAGAATCACTATGACACGTACAGGCACAGGTCACAGACAAATACAGACAGACAGACAGACAGACAGACAGACACACACACACACACACACACACACACACACACACACACACACACACACACACACACACACACACACACACACACACACACACACACACACACACACACACACACACACACACACTGAAATGTCAATTATGTCAATTATTCTTCAGTTTTATCAATCAGTCTGCAGTTTTGTTTGTTCAATGCCCTTTTCATATGTTCATATCCTGTTAGAATACTGTATGTTATAACTGACTGATGCACAAAACATACACAACAAAACAAACAACACTTCTTTAGCAGTCACTGAGTCTGTTTATATGCACATTAATAAACCATTTATGATCCAGTATTTGGAGTAACTGGTTATTCAAGTGCGCATGTAAACTGAATAAACTGTTTATAATAATCGGTTTATTGCAGTTGTCGGTTTATGAGAAATCCGATTCGCACAGGTAGGTTTTTGGCCAATAAACTGTTTTCTCAAGATATCCAGCATAATCGGGTTATTATCAGGTTATTGACATTCTAGAATGATAAGTAGCCAATCACATGCCTTGAATTCTAGCTTCGTGTCACACACTTGAGTGGAACACTTGCTCGAAAGAGCAACGACAGTAAACCGTTTACTCCAATAACCTGTTTATCCAATAACCCGATTATTGTTGTAATGTAAACAGGCTCATTGTAAAGTAATCCAAAGGACATGCCATAGCTTTATGAAGAATGATTTCTGTTAAGCCTTCCATCTGCCTGTGTACTGTACCTTAACAGCAATTTCATTAATTAGGTGTTCAAGTATGACCTAATTTGTACTCGTCCAAAGGATGGCTTGACACAGAAACCCATTTATGGGTACATGATGCAATATACTTTTTTAACATGAGGAGAAGCTAGTGAGTGTGTATATTGTCGCTTTCTGGCAGAAACCTTAGATCTCCACCTTTCAGAAATGAATTAGAGATTCAAGGTTTCTGCTTGTCATTGACATGGTGCAATGTTTTTTTAAACTAGAGGAGACGTGAGTTTTTATTACATAATATGATCTGATCAGTGACACTAGTTGGAATCAGCTGACTCAGCATATGACGGATGTTTGCTCTCTCTCTCCCTCTCTCTCTCTCTCTCTCTCTCTCTCTCTCTCTCTCTCTCTCTCTCTCTCTCTCTCTCTCTCTCTCTCTCACACACACACACACACACACACACACACACACACAACACACCACACACACACACACACACACACACACACACACACACACACACACACACACACACACTGAGAGAGGTTCATGTCTTACTACACACCTTCACACCCGCCGCTGGACTGAGCCCCTGGGGACAAATGGGTCTAGGTATATCGTCTTTCCCCCAGCACTCCCTGAACCCATGTCGAGCACTCAACCCCCTGCTCTCATTACTACTGGGTCTACGCACGCACACACACACACACACACACACACACACACACACACACACACACACAGACACACACACACACACACACACACACACACACACACACACACACACACACACACACACACACACACACACACACACACACACACACACACACACACACACACACACACACACACACACACACACACACACACACACACACACAATACAGCAAATACAGTAAGTTACCTCTTTGAGACCAAAGGCCCCAGAGGAGTCCCCAACCCCCTTGCATGTTCTATACATAAGTTGTCTCAGTGACCCCCATCTGATAACCTGGAGACATGAGACAGACATGGAGGCAAAAGTATCCCATGTGCCCAGACACAGTGGCCCAGAGAGTAGGGGTGATGGAGAGGCAGTGGGAGAGTGTAGTGTGTGTAAGCAAGTGAGTGAACAAGCAAGCTTGTGTCTGTGCGTGCATGTGTGTGGACGTACATGTGTGTGTGTGGGAAATTGTGAGAAGCATCAAAATGTGTAAGGCAGTGGTATCCAATATTTTTTTCTCCAAGGGCCAACTTATGTAGAGCAAGTGAGGCTGTGGGCCAAACCAACGCTCCAACCTAATGATAGACATGTTAGATGTCTGGGCAGAGAACAGAGTTTTGCTTTTCCGTTTTCCCCTTATTGTCAATGTCTCTTATGAGACTGTTAGCACAAGATCTAACTCTCTGTGAATGCTTTGCAGAGATATGACCCACTGAAGTTTTAGTGATCGAAAATCACAAACATTCATGTTTTCATTTCTTCTGACCTCATGCCGGGCCAAATGTTTGCCATGCCTGGGCCAGATTTGACCTGTGGGCCTTAGTTTGGAGTGAAAAAGAAATAAAGTCCCAGACACTGTTTGTCTACTGTGAATTATTTAATAGAGCACAACTTTTCGACCTTCAGGTCTTCATCAGGCAAAGTGTGAACATGGCATTGAGTGGGTCATTTAAAAGCTTCTACAGTCAGCTGATCAGCCAAAGTCCACAGCAGTCCAAGACAATCAGCTGTGCAGGTAGTTCAACAGCAAATGGGTCAGCATCTATAGTCACAGCTGACTCTTCCACAGAAAATAAAAGTCACGTATAGTTCAAAGATGTAGCAGGTTACACTCTGGAAAATAAAATGAACATGATATTTGAAAAAGAATATAAACAACAAATAAAGACCTTGCATATTAAAACACCCAGTGATCCTTTGTTTGGAGACCAGGGGATGTAAAAGAATCATAGACCATTTGCAGTGAACCTACCGTATACTGTAGCCTGAGACTTGAGACTTTAGGGTCCAGTATATGGAGTCTTGAAATGACTCATTAAGTGCTAAAACACCCTACAAAAGCTGCTTTGATGATGGGTGTGGAACACTCTTACAGTAAGAGCGGATTTTCAAACTTGTTTTAGTACACATACGTAGTGTATGTGTGTGTGTGTGTAGTGTGTAGTGTGTGTGTGTGTGTGTGTGTGTGTGTGTGTGTGTGTGTGTGTGTGTGTGTGTGTGTGTGTGTGTGTGTGTGTGTGTGTGTGTGTGTGTGTGTGTGTGTGTGTGTGTGTGTGTGTGTGTGTGTGTGCCTGCCTGCGTGCGTGTGCGCTTGTATGTGTGTGAGCTTGTAGTGTGTGCATGTGTTCTTTCTAGAGAGTGCACATGTGTTGGGGTATGGCATCTTGCCAAAAGCATAATACAGGAAATCCACCCCTCTAGCACAGTCACACACACACACACACACACACACACACACACACACACACACACACACACACACACACACACACACACACACACACACACACACACACACACACACACACACACACACACAGCCTTGACATTAACTTTTTTCACCCACCGGCCACTGTGGTTAGTGATTTTCCCGAGTCACTAGCCATTCAGGTATTCCACTAGCCACAGATTTTATATTGTTTTTTTTCTTTCTTTATCATGATGGTGTACGTCTAACCGAGGTGCTAAAGCAAGATGAATGTGTAGCATTCTACAAGGAAGTATATATCAAGGACATAGAAACTGAGTTATAGAGATTTTCTCTTGACCTTAAATACAAACAATAGATATACAAGGGGCAAACAACATAATATAGGTACTATGATGCATATGTCATATCAAGGAGTAAGCTGCCAGCCAAATTGGTTAGTGACACTGAAAGTATTACTAGCCGCAGTTTTACCAGCATTTGGCCGGTTGGCAGGTGCCAGTGTCAAGCCCTGACACACACACACGCATGCACTCACGCACTCACGCACACACGCACGCACACACACACACACGCACGCGCACACACACACACACACACACACACACACACACACACACACACACACACACACACACACACACACACACACACACACACACACACACACACACACACACACACACACGCACGCACACACACACGCACACGCACACACACACACACACACCTCTAGCACAGTCATCCTCTGCTCTGCTCTGACTAAAAAAGAGTCCCCAGCGGTAGAGAAAGTCTATTTCTTCATATCCAGGAAGTTCCCTTCTCTCGTTCTTACTGTTAGTCCTTCCCTTCTACTCACAGGAGCCACATACACTCTCCTCCGCATATGAGTCCTCCACCTTGTTTTACAATGATATGCAGTTGTCTTGCATGATGCGTCAACTGGTTCTTACAAATACCAATTCGTCTGATGGTTTGTGTATCATTTGAGAACAACAGCATTTTGAGAAGAAGTAGGAGAGATAGACTGCTTTGAGTGAAAAGTTTCATTTTTTTGCAGGTGAAGTGAGGATTTGCGCCCAATATCTGTCAATGTGGGAGTATTTGAATTTGTAAAGAGTTGTAAGAGTTGTGAGACACGCATGCAGAAAATGCATGTTAGTAATAGTGAAATGTTGGTTGGGGGCGGTTTGTGAAAAGTTACATTTCTTGCACGACAACGGCAGACTCTACTAGATCTGCTAACGCAAGACCCAGGCTAATGATTGGCGCTGCGCCAAAGACTGTCTATTTTCTGCCAACTTCTGTTATTATCAAATTCTTAAAACTAATTCCTCTCTCTGCGTCTTTATGACTGAAGTACTGCTTTCTGGGACAGCACAGTAAAGCTGTAGGATTGGATGCTGACTTGGGTCTTACATAATTAGGACACACACACACACATACACAGACACACACACTACTGGGTCTACGCACACACACATGCACACACACACACACACACGTGCGCACGCACACACACACACACACACACACACACACACACACACACACACACACACACACACACACACACACACACACACACACACACACACACACACACACACACACACACACACATTCAGAGGCCTACATTTCAACAAAAAAATGTTTTCAGTTAAAAAAGCAACATCGCCTGCAAAGTTGGGTTTGCTTTGGGATAACTACTTTATTTGCTCCTGTGAAAAACAAACAGGTTCATTTTCATTTTTTTTTACAGTTTCCTACAGCTAAGCAGTTCAAAATTGATTACCCTGCATCCTTTGTGATATGAAGAGATACTGCCAAGGAGAAAATCAGTGATTGCCAAGCTTACATTCTCATTTTTCCAACAATTTGTCAGGCAAACAAAGCCATATCTATATAAACAAACACGGAGAATACCAGACTGATACGATAACAAAAGGAGAATGTCAGGAAGGAAGACACTGAGATAAAAACAGAGGGTAGACAAGCAAACAAGATGATGCAATGGCTATCACAACACAGCTTCAGGTGGTCATGATTGCTGTGCGTTGCGGATGTTACATGTTTCATGTTATTGCATTAGAAGTCTTGCTGATGCATAAATGGTCACCCTTTGCGCAGAGCCTATGTTATAACCTTACTGTCACCAAAATTGTAATGCCTATGTCTTAATCTGGCTATCTGTAATGTCTTATCAATGTTGTAGTTGAGTATATTCAGCAAATAGTCAATAGGCCCACCGGTGACCCCACCCCATCTGCACGAAGAGGCTACTGTAGATGTAGGTTTCTTGAACAAGAGATGTTTTTTTAATGATTTGAAGCGTTGTACCCTTTTAGGTGGTGCTTATTGCTGTGCTCGTATATTACATTTCACAGTATGTCTTGATAGAAGATTCCAAAATCGGAGGTTTGACTGTATATTTAAGTGTCATATTTTTAGGTGTTTTTTTGTGTGGATCCACATCAGAAAATCACAGCTTTGTTTGATATATTTCTGATCAAATTGCTTAAAAATATATACGTCAATGCAGTATAGTAGACAGCAGTTTTGTATAAGGCAATATACCGATGTTGCTTCTTTTTAAGGGGATTTAAACATGTCAATAAAGCACCTCACTCACCTGACTATGCAACTCACGCCAGATTGGAGTAGTGTTGAGTGGAGAAATCTTTAAAAGAAAACACTGGCAGTAATTTTAACTTCTGTTCTGCTGCCATAGGGTCTAAGGACCAACCCCATGACATTTTCGGTTTGCTAAAAGCTTGTGAGTTTGTGTGTGCATGCACAGGTGTGCGGGCGTGTGTGTGTGTGTGTGTGTGTGTGTGTGTGTGTGTGTGTGTGTGTGTGTGTGTGTGTGTGTGTGTGTGTGTGTGTGTGTGTGTGTGTGTGTGTGTGTGTGTGTGTGTGTGTGTGTGTGTGTGTGTGTGTGTGTGTGTGTGTGTGTGTGTGTGTGTGTGTGTGTGTGTCTACGGTACATGCGTGTACGCGTGTCTGCGTGTGTGTGTGTATGTACGATACATGCGTGCACGCGTGTCTGTGTGCGTGAGTGCGTATGTGCGTGCGTGTGTGGGCGTATGGAGATGCATCTGGACAGTCACATATCTGTACAGTATGTGTGCCTGCCTGGCTGGGTGTTTGTGCGATTTTTCTTCACGTCAATGGCCCTTTGTGGAGAGGTCTCTCCCTTCTCTCCTGAATTATTCATCTTTGAGACTCATTACTTCTGAAAACACCTGCAATATGAGAAATTATTAATTCTAGAGAACATGCATTTTTACTGCATATTTAAAATGGAAAAAACAGAAATTAATGTTGCGTATTTCTTTTTCATTTCCATCTTTTTTATTTCTGTTATTATGCCTTTTATGTCTTGATGTGCCAGGTAAAAATAAAGACTCGTATAAAGGTGATGTAAAGGATGTTTCTGATATTTTTCAGTAGGGCATGGATTTGATTCCAAAGCACGTCTCTGTGCTGCATCTGCATTCTGCACGTACCGAATGCATCTGCATTCTCCCAGAGTGAAACCATTATCATGTTACACTTTAGATGGGTCTTTTGTCAAAGAATCCCTCATCGCCCCCCAGACCAATTTTCGTGAGCCCATGCCATGCTATACCTCACCTCTGGCACTTTCGTCTGTAGGGCCGCTACAGGTATGGCTGGGCCTGACCTTTGGCTGGGCCCGGGACAAAGTAATCTGAAAGCCTCCTGCTCGATACATACAGTATGTAATGTGGACGTAATTCTGGACCTCATTTCTCCCTAGGCCCGGGACGACTGACCCCTTTGTCCTTCCCCTGTCGGCTTCCCTGCTCTGTGGGCCTGTTGAATGGTTAATCCTATAAATGCTTTTTTTCTCAAAGGAGGAGATTGGAAGTCAGGGAAGTGATCACGGGCCATCCTTATCGTTCATCAGAGACTCTGACCAGACTTTCCATTCTCCCTATTGTCTCTGGGCTTTGATCCAGAACGCAGAGCCAATTTAACCCGGGCCCTTTCTCCCTTGTGCTGTCTGGAGCAAGATGAAACTGTCCTACAGGTGGTTCATGAATGAAGAAGACGGAGCTGTGGGGGTCGGGTTTGAAGGCGGGGGGACTCTCTGTCTGTCTGTCTGTCTGTGCTGGGCCTGGGGTTCTTTCTCATGGAAATCACCTGCGCTACCAGACCCAAGGTTCAGACAAGCCGACAGAGAGGGACAAACGGGTCACTTGAACTGGGCTCAGGGGAAGCAAGGGCCTAGAATTGGGTCCCCATTATATTGTAGGCCTATGTTTTGAGTTGAGTAACCCGGCGAATACACCAGCCGCGATGAGATTCAAGCGACAGAGAATCGCTTCTGTGCAGCAAGAGCTATACGAGCGACTGGCGCAACTACGTAGAGTAAGTTCGCTAAAAGCAGAATGCAAGCATTCCAACCATCCCATTGGCTGTGGTGTCTGTCGCCGCACCGCGTCATAGCTAATTTGCATAATATTCCCAGGAGTTCAACTACAAATTGTCACTCTCATCGCATGAATTGCCTCTAGTCTCCTGAATTGCTTTTGTCGCACGACTCAATACAAAGTCAATTTCTTCAGTCGCTCACCTTACTCAGGTCGCGCCCGGTGTATTCGTGCGGTAAGGGGGGGCCTTTCAGGTGACTTTGTCCCTCGTCCGGCCAGAGTTGTCATCAGCCCTGCTCAAAACCACATGAGGCTAAACTGAGACCTGTCTGCAGAGCTGTGTCAACAGGTTATGAGGGAGCTGGTGTAGGGGCGGATTGTTTGGGTGTGTGTATGTGTGAGCATGTGTTGTCGTCGTGCATGTTTAGGATTGGGTGTATGTTCATAAACGCTGGTGCTTGACGAGGCAATGCCTTTGTGTGCAAACTTAGAGGTCATCGGATAGGGGCCCCCTGAGGTGACCCCTTGGGAGTCGGGTTCACTCTCGTTTCCTGCAGCATGCGAAAGCAGCCGGGCCTGTGGAGAGGGCAGAGGGAGAATTAAGGGGCTCTTTGTTCCCAGGCCAGGGAAGCGAAGGGGCCTTACTTTACCTTACTGGCTGTGGCTGTGGCTGTGGCTCTCCTGCGCTCAGCTCAGCTCAGCTCTGGTCTGCTCGACGAGACTTGGGTTGGATGGAAGTCATAACACAGAGCTACCGCCGCACGGCTTCACACACTTGCGTACACGCAGATGCACACATATACGCAGGCACGCAGGCACACAGGCACACACACACACACACACGCACGCACACACACACGCACGCACACACACACGCACGCACACACGCACACACACACACTCACACACAAACACACACACACACACACACACACACACACACGTCCACGCACGCGCGCGCACACACACACACACACACACACACACACACACACACACACACACACACACACACACACACACACACACACACACACACACACCTCTGATGTGAGTTACCCTTGTGTGCGGCGTATACTGAGACCCCAGGAGGAAGTATGGATAGCATGTCATTACAACAATCATGGCAGCAACTAATTAGGTTGGTGCATGTTGAACACTCACAGGGAGGGAGAGAGAGAGAGAGAGAGAGAGAGAGAGAGAGAGAGAGAGAGAGAGAGAGAGAGAGAGAGAGAGAGAGAGAGAGAGAGAGAGAGAGAGAGAGAGAGAGAGAGAGAGAGAGAGAGAGAGCGCAGGCAGACAGAGAGACAAGTAGGAATAGACAAAGTCCTACTGACAACATTCAGATATTTAATCTAATTAAGGCACAGAGAAAGGCACACCAGGACCAGTTCCTAAAGTTAATTCGCAAGCCCAAAGTATTTGCGCAGCACATCGAGCCTATCCCCATTTGGGTTTTAAGCAGATGACCCCTCACTAAAGACTTTGCTTCCTCTGGGCTAAAGGGCTAGTTTCATCAGAGCGCTACAAAGAAACACAACTCCACAAAGCGCCGAGCGAGTGAGCGAAAGCGAGTCGCGGTATAAGCCCACTGGGGCTTTGAGTTTCTTTTTCTTCTCCGATTTATCTGCACAAAGGGCCTTTCTTCGGGAGTAGAAAATGGAACTGTCAGACCGGGGTGATCCCGGGACAGCCTCTGCATGTAAGGAGATTAGGCATATGAAGATTAGCAATATGAACAGATACTGTGTGTATGAGTTGCTCTTTCAATCAGACAAACTCTAAATCGTTGATTAAACAAGGGTTTTTATTTTAAAACTTGCATCGCCTCAGGAAGCAGCCACTATTGGTTTGGTCGTCTCAATATCTGGGGACATTTTCTGCTAAAATGGTTTGGTTTGAAAAGAAAATAGGCCTAGGTGGTAATTTGTCCATTTTTTAGAGGTATGTCTTCCTTGTATGGGAGTAGATTTAGTCTAATCCTCAAACAGTTCCTGTATATAGCCATGTAACGGAAAGAGAATAATATCTGTCACTTCCACTCCCACTGTGTGGCACCCAAATGGCTAAAGAGAAGCATTAAATAAGCCGACCTTAATATAAAACAACATTTCATCAAGTATATGGCACCGGAAACAATGAAAGCATGGCAACTGATTCTCATAAGCATCCGTTTTACCGTTATGTGCCCATGCTTGCATCATTCTTTAATCCCATTTGTCATAGTGGGCCATGATATGGTTTGGGCGAAGCAAGCACACCACACAACATGAAACCTCTGCATTTAAAATGGGGAATAATGACAGCAGTGCCCATGTTTAGCTGTATGGGCTAACCATACCTCTGAAATGACCTGCCGACTGAGCCACTATCGTACAATCAGAGTTTATCGTGATCAATTCACCATTCGATAGTGATCTTTCTAAAGGCCTGACGAGGGCACGAGCTCCAAAATATCAATCAGGAACTGGAATGCAGCACTGTGTAAGAGGAGGCAAGCGGACCAATAGACAGCGTGGAGTGGATGTGACATTTATGAATTTGGACAGTATGGAACCTAAAGACCTAAAGACGAAGTACACAAATAATGGCCCAACCGTGGCTTAATGGTGGGGCACTCCTCTGCTGCGTGGCCGACCTGTGTTCGATTCCGGCCCGGGTCCTTTGCTGACCCTTCCTCGTCTCTCTCTCTCTCTCTCTCTCTCTCTCTCTCTCTCTCTCTCTCTCTCTCTCTCTCTCTCTCTCTCTCTCTCTCTCTCTCTCTCTCTCTCTCTCTCTCTCTCTCACACACACACATTTCCTGTCTCTCTCTCTTAAACTGTCCTGTCACTAATTAAGTCTAAAAGACCCAAAAAATATCTTTAAAAAATGTACAAAAAGAATGACGTGCTGTGAGTGAAACATGCTATTACCATGATATTACAGACAGCTGCCCGTGTTCATCAGTATATCACTTGAAACACACAATGCATCTGAAAACCTCTTAGTAGCCAACATAGGTATACTGTACCTAGGCAAACGTTCCCGGTGCAGTTTTAGCAACCCCAAGACCAAAAGACTGCTGCTAGCTTTGTATAGACAAACAAAAAACGAATCCCCCACAATCTCCTAGCGTGTGTGTGTGTGTGTGTGTGTGTGTGTGTGTGTGTGTGTGTGTGTGTGTGTGTGTGTGTGTGTGTGTGTGTGTGTGTGCGCATGTGTGTGTGTGCATGTGTTTGTGCGAGTGTACGTGTATGTGTGTGCGTGTGTGCGCTTATGGTGATTCTCAGCGCCGTGCTTTGATGGAATTTTTCCCCCCATGGCTGAGGCTTCTGGCGGGGAAGAGAAGAGAGGAGACTGATAGCATCGGTTGGTGGGTTGGCTAGGGGATGTGAGAGTCGGAGTGGGGGGGGGGCTTATTGACGCACTATGGTTTCAAGATGAGTGTGCAGGCTTGCAGGCTTGCTGGCTTGCTGGGTGTGTGGTGTTAGTGTGGGCCCCTGGTGCTAGTGGGTGGGTGTGAATGCATATAAATCAATTCATAGCCACCAGCAGCCGAGTTGATCCGTTTTGTTGTTGTGCCTCACAGGGGTGTCATAAAGTGTGACTGAGTCACCAGAGCCACGGTGTATATAGGTGGCCCATACACAGTCCGATTCATGAAGACGTATGGCTGGGTGGGGGGTCCGTTGGAGCTGATTGTACATAGGGCCCAAAATTTGCTGCTACGCCCCTGGTGCTCATAGCAGTGCTGCTGTGCCACAATGTGCAAAAGAGGTTTATGACACATAACATATCAATTAACCAACGCTCGGTGTGAGGTATAGTAAATATATACGTCTCAAGGTCACCATCCTTACAATGGTTTCAATACACACTGGAAATCTAATTGTGTGCGTGGAAAATAGGATTATCAATTGTTATGCTCAGGGCACCATGTAGGCCTATATCATTAAAATGCTATTCACTTACACACAGTACACAGCCTCAGGACTCTCTTACAAAAAGGCTGATGTGCAAGGGTTTGAGTTTAATAGTGTCACCTTACTTCATTCCATGTGATGGAGGCATTTGTCAAGAAGAGACCACGGAGGATGAGCACTACCCGTGAAATGACAACTGGGATGCATTTCTGTTGTCAATTGTAGTTGAAAAGGTATGTTCTTTCACTTCATCTCCATAGATATTCAGTCACATTTGACACAGGTGATGGGTGATGAATTATATTTACATGGTATTCCCAAAACTTGGAGTTGGGACTCTCAGCGGGGTTGTAGAGGTGACACTGAGGAAGGCTCTTGCCGCCGAAACGTCTGTCAGTCCCTGCAATGTTTAAATAAAAAGAAAAGAATGATAAAGAAGAAAAAACTGAGTGCGATCCATCTCCTAACTACTTGATTACTTCGGAGACGCACCAACAAGACGGAAGAGCGTGGTGTGGGGAAGATAAGGGTTGTAGAGGTAGGCCAACTGCACGGGGGCCACAGTTGTTTGCATAGAACCTTAATATATGCTTTGTTTCATAACATTTAACCATTCCATAAACTGGTTAGCAACAGCATTGCTACAGTATTGCAACACTTTAATAGTTTCCCTTTTTGTAATAAAAATGTAGCAGTATTAAGTATGTAGCCCCAGATGAAAGAACAGCCCAAGGAAGTTATGCAGCCCCGGCTGGATGTGATGGAGCTACCCCCAGATGAAAGAAGAGCCCAAAAGAAGCCATGCAGTTCCAAAATGAGCTCGTCTTCTAGCAGGTTATCCCTGATCTGATCTGTATTCCTTTTATGTCCACGGCTTCTGAAGGATGGATCTTCCTCTGTTGTGGGGTGGGATGGTGTTGGTGTTTGTGTTGGGATGAGGCGGTCAGGGAAGCCGACAGGGGTGGGACAAAGGGGTCACTTGTCCCGGGCCCAGGGAGAGAGGGGGCCCCAGAATTGCATCCTCATTACAGTGTATGCATTGGGTTTGGGGCACTTTCAGATGTCTTTGTTCAGGGCCCAGCCAAAGCTGTCAGCGCCCCTGCCCATAGTGGTAATGCACGTGGTACCTCCTGTGACACAAAGGGGTCACTTGTCCCGGGCCCAGGGAGAGAGGGGGCCCCAGAATTGCATCCTCATTACAGTGTATGCATTGGGTTTGGGGCACTTTCAGATGTCTTTGTTTAGGGCCCAGCCAAAGCTGTCAGCGCCCCTGCCCATACACAGTGAAAAATGCAGTGTTAATTCAACACTTATAGAGTGCTTTGGGACCAAATAAACTCTAGAAGGTGTTAAATCGACTCTGTTAGTGTTGCATTAACACTGCAGTTTTTACTGTGTAGTGGTAATGCACGCGGTACCTCCTGTGACACGCTGTATTAGTCATTGAAAAGTTAACCACCATAGTACTACACTACTATGACATAGCACAGGGCCTTTAGTAATGCACTACAACTTGGTCATTGCCATTCCGGTGACAGCAAATTTATAACGGCGGATCTTAGCGGGCAGTGGTGTAGTCTACGTAGAACGCGGGTATACGGAGTATACCCACTTCTAAATTTCAGGGATTTCAGTATACCCACTTAAAATTGATTGATCCATTGTTTTGAATAGCACAAATATATACAGCATACCCACTTCAAAAAATGCTCAAATATACAGTATACCCACCACAAAAAGTAGACTACACCACTGTTAGCGGTTCAAAAAAAAATGTTAAGGCACTTCCACTTGTAATATGGGTGCGGGTGGTCACGAAAATGTTCTAAAGGAGGTCTCAGCAGGAGAGTTACTTATTGCTTGGAGTCAGCTTTTTTCCGTTGCTGCCACCCTGCGTAGGTCATTGCCAAACTGTCAAGTCATCTAAAGCTAAGCCTGCTTCAGGGAGGAAGAGGGAGAAAGTGTATGTCTGCCAAAAACCAGGGTCATCTCTCTCTCTCTCTCTCTCTCTCTCTCTCTCTCTCTCTCTCTCTCTCTCGCTCTCCGCCCTCCCACGTGCGCACACACACACTCTTCATCCATCCATTTCATCCTACTTGTTGTGTACTGACAGGTTAAGTTTGTCCCACTGTTCATGCTGTCCACTCTCCAGTCCTTTTTAATAACAAAAATTGTTGGGGGGGGGGGGGGGGGTTGGTAGTATTGTTATTCAGATAGGACAGTGGGAGAGAGACAGGAAGCGAGGTGGGAGACAGAGACGGGGAAGGATCTGACCCCGACTGGGAATCGAACCTGGGCTGCCCACGTAGCAGTGCAGTGCCCAGCCATTACAGCCTCGGCTGGGCCCACTCTCCACTCCTTTTGATTATACCGTCCTCATTGTGGATGCAGATTTACGTGTTTACGTGTGGGCAGCCGTGGCCTAGTGGTTAGAGAGTTGGTCTGTCAATCTAGTGGTTGCCGGTTCGATTCCCCCCTTACCTCCCCCTACATTTCCATCCATGGCTCAAGTGCCCTTGAGCAAGGCACCTAACCCCACATTGCTCCAGGGACTGTAACCAATACCCTGAAAAATAATAGTTGTAAGTCACTTTGAATAAAATCAAAGCGTCAGCTAAGTGCAATGTAATGTAATGTAATGTCTTGCACAATCCGGCAAGTGTACACATTTATCTATAATGAAGTCTAGCTCAGTAAGGAGACAGGATATAACACTACTACAGCCCCAGTACCAACCCCAAGACACACACACACACAGACACACTCTCTCTCACACACACACACATGCATCAGCTTTTCATGTCTTCGCTCTATCCTTGAGTGTGTCCTCCACTGTCTGTGTGCCTCTCTTGTGTATTGTAAGTTCAACTATAATGGCATGATGTTGTGTTCCATAGTCATGGCAACCGGCTAAAAGCATCCGCTTATGACAAGCAATTTAGGCCCATCTCAGAATATGCAATGCGCTTGTCTGCCATGTCTGTGGTGATCTTTGTTCATGAATGCACATTTGTCTGGTGGTGGTGGTGGTGGTGATGTGAATGTGTGCATGTGTGTATGTGTGTGTGTGTGTGTACTGCCTACCTTTGTGAGGCCACTGCTATTGGAGCACACCAACAAGGGGGAACCCTCGCGCCATATGGGACCCAAATCCTGGACCCCACATGTTTTGACCAATTTTGCTTGGATATTGTTGTTACTGGTAAAAGAAAAAGTGTAAGGGTTGGGGTTAGGGCTTGCTTTGGTTTGGGCACAGTTTAGCATTCTTTAGCTATTGTTAGGGTTAATATGAATGGAAGTCAATGGGAGGGCCCCACAAAGATATTAAGGTGTGTGTGTGTGTGCGTATGCGAGTGCATGTGTGTGCATGTGTGTGCTGTGCATGTGTGTGCGCGTTTATGCACCCACCTCCTGGACAGCATAAATCCATACCTATATCCATTTTCCCTACACATTTTAAAGATGAAAAAATATCTCATCCGGAAGGTAATTGAACAGCTACTTGGGGAAATGCTCTTTTCTGTCACATACCATTTCGTCATTTAAAGTTGTCCTGTGGAATGGGGAATGGGGAGAAAAAAAATAAGGGAGAAAAAATACTAAATCCACACAGCCTTTAAGCTGATGGAAAAAAAACGAGTCTCTCCACAGAGTGACATCAAAGCGGACTCTGATATCCACAGGCTGCGAGTCTGCGGATGCTGGTTGACTAGCGGGTGCCGTCACAGAGACAGCCACATGACCCCTCTACAGTACATAATAACATTTGCTGTGTTAATTCAACACTTGGAGAGTCCAATTAAACACTCTTCTAATTGGTCTTATACTCTCCAGGTGTTGAATTAACAAATGAACAGCCCTGCTAGTGCTAAATTTACTGTGATATAGCTCACACATCACACCACATCTCACTGGCTCACTGGCTGTAATCATTCAAGCCACCAAATCAACTGTCCCTAATTGCAAAACCATCTCAGTCCATTTTCTGAAAATTAATTTGTTTTTAATAACCATTTTCTCAAGTAATCTGAATTCGAGTGGAAACAAAACGAGCCAAAACAATTAAACTGGATAGGCCTAAATTAACATAGGCATATTCAGAGCAAATGGACTTGGGGAGGTTTTGCATGTTAACGCCATCCTGAACCCAAACACACACACACACACACACACACACACACACACACACACACACGTGTACGCACACACACACACACACACACACACACACACACACACACACACACACACACACACACACACACACACACACACACACACACACACACACACACACACACACACACACTCACTCACTCACTCTGTCACTCACACACACACACACACACACACACACACACACACACACACACACACACACACACACACACACACACACACACACACACACACACACACACACACACACACACACACACACACACACACACACACACACACACACACACACACGGCTTGCATAAGACCCATGGGTAATTATGCCAAGAACCTTTAGCGTCAAGCATGGACTCCATTAGCATTCCTCCATTGGGGTCTGGTTAGAAATGCCGCATCGGCCTGTGTGTCTAACTCACTGCATCAAATATTGATTGAGGTGGTAATAGCTTCAAATGTTAACTGGAAGTCAGTCTCCTATCCTGCTGTCCTTCTCCTCCCTCTCTCTCTCTCTCTTGCTCTCTCTCTCTCTCTCTCTCTCTCTCTCTCTCTCTCTCTCTCTCTCTCTCCCCTTCGATATTTTATCTCTTTTCTCCATCTCATTCCATCACATTCCTTCCTTCGATCTTTCTCTTTTCTTCCCTTCTCTTTCCTGCAGTTCTCATTCTTGTCTTATCTGTGTCTGTTCTTCCATCTCCTTCCTCCACATCAGTCTTCTTCAGTAGCCAGGGGTCATACTAAAGGAGGGTTTTGTTGTTATGGGACAATTAGCCTTTTTCAGTCAGACACCATCTTCATGCAGAAAAAAGTATCATCCGGTGCCATAAACATAAACTTACATATACATTACATACACCCCACTGTTTTCTGTGGAAATCAGTGGTCGTTTTTCCTGTTTCCCTTCAAAAGCGTAACTTGTCTGACATCATGGTGAAAGAGGCGAGTTTATGCGGTCTAGACTAAAGCTTCACCGTGGTCCACCATAGGACAATTTACATGATGGTGGAGTGGCGACAAAAAGTATTTCATTGTCACACAGCCCCGAGGAAGGTCTTCACACCGAAAACCTGGCCATGAGAAGAAAAAAGGATTTAAAGTGTGCTGACATTTTCTATTCATTGTCTTAACACAAAGAAGTAGACAAATATTCTGTACACCGTCCATTATGCTTTCTTTTTTATTGCTCACAATGTTTTGGTCATTCAGACCTTATTCAGGTGAGTTTGTGAGGGATATTTGTCTACGACTTCAAATCATTTTCCTTGGTGAAATGAAACGAAGCGAGGCGAAATTCAGTGTTCCCTTCTGAGAGGTCAGTGTTCAACTGCTCCTAATGGCTATTCAAGTCGATTGAAATATTCATGTTATTGATTTGATTGGCTGCCGCCAGCACAATTCACTCCTCATGCATAAGATTAGGCTCTTCTCGCTTCACCCCTCTTCTCTTGCCTTCGCCCTTCTTCGATTGCAGGAATGAATGGTGAACTCAGCCACGCTTCACAAAACTCATTTGCAGTTGCATGCATTCCTAGTGTAACAGACCATGTTCCCATCCTAACTCCTCCTATGGTGTAGTCCAGCCTGACTGTGCTGGATTCACTCTGGACAGACAAATAAAGATACTTCAACCAGGATGTTTTACTCCCACTTTTATTTGTGATGTTTCGGGTCAATGAACTTGAAAAGGGGAACGGAAAATCCTGGCTGAAGCGGACTTTCATCTTTACTTGTCTGTGCCAGTGTGGTCCTCCTCCTGTGTCAGACTTTTGGATGTGCAGGCTTTCACCTACAAACCCCAACTCCGATGAAGTTGGGACGTTTGGTAAACAGTGAATAAAGTCAAAATGCTATAATTTTCAAAACATTCAATCTATTCATTAGATGGAGAATAGTGAAAAGACAACATATTAAGTGTTGAAACCGAAAAAATATATTGTTTTGGGGGACATATGTACTCATTTCTAATTTGATAAATCCAACATGTCTCAAAAGAGTTGGGACGGGGACAATAAATGGCAGCAAATGTCGAGGAACACTAAAAACAAAACAAAAGACAACACTTAACAGTTAAATACATTAACCGATGAGATGATTTTATATAAAAAAACCAGTGTTAATTCCCATCTTGGACATGATTTCAACAGCTTAAATGGTGAGTGTATTCCTTGTCATGATTTGCAATGTTTTCCTTTCTGTAGTGCTTATAGTGTGACAGGTCTTGACCAAAAACCCACCATTTTATCACCTGCTGGTCCTTATGATGGGAGCCAAACTGTTAAAACATAGTAGAGAATGCAATTTGACCTTACTATGTGGCAGTAATCGAAGATCTCCCTTCAAAATATAATGCATGGGTGGCTTTTCATGCTGTTTAAAACCCATTTATACCATTCAGCACTGTATTTAACTCTACAGATGAGTGAGAACATCTTAACTAATGCACTACTGCACCCGCATGCCATCATGGAGGCTGACTTTTGAAGCTAGCACTAACACAAGTTGGATGGTCCATTTTCACTGTAGCACAGGATGTGCAATGCTCTATTATTGTCAAAAAGAATGGACTTCTACAACTTCTGCTGACTTCTGTAAGCAAAGGACAGTTTCCCATGTCTTCTGGGTCTATTTCAAGTGAGCTCAGGTGCTTAGGAGAATGTTACACCCCTGTATCATTTTCATGCATTAAGCATTCTTAAAATGGTCAATTTTCAATAGCTCTA
>NC_085865.1:24791566-24826566 GCF_034702125.1 Engraulis encrasicolus | reverse complement strand
CCTTTCACATGACTTTGTCCTTGGGCCCAGCTAAAGCTGTCAGCGGCCCCACAGAGGTATGTTCAGCAGAGATGTTCATGAACGCAACACGCAGCTTGCTATGCACACAGCTATGTCATGCAGCCGTTGCTTTCCTACAGCATAATTGAACACAGAAGATGGGAAAACACTGTCAGCCAAAGTGTGTCAGCCCAGAAACAACGTACACAATAAAATGTACAGTGGTCATTCAACACTTCGAACAGCATTACCAACTATTTTGTGGAGGAGTGTAAAACTTGTTTCTCCAAGTGTTGCATCAACACTGCAAAAACTACTGTTCAACATGTATTGGAAAGCAAAGCTCACTCACTACACCCATGTTAGTTAGTTTGTTTGTTTGTTTGTTTTAAACTAAAGCATGGACAGCTCTGTGGCTTAGTTTGTTCTGTCTGGCCATAAATCACTCATTCTTATTCCTGGCTAGCAAAAGACTGACACATACAGCCCTGTAATCTGCACAGCCAGCCCCTCTTAGCAGTAGAACAGAACAGGCCCCATTGTTGTACAAGTGCACTGCAGACCCGTGACTGCACAATGACAGATCCTTGTGTTCCTGGAACAATCAATCTTTCTCTCCCTCTCTCTTTTTTTAGGAATTGTACCCTAAAAAAGGCAGCATAAAACAAAAGATGCTTGACTAATGACAAATAAACACACACACAAAGGAAACAGGAACATAATGACCTTCAAAGTTGGAAGTGTATAAGCCAATTACTCAGTGTGCTTTCTGTTTTTCGGAAGCACCGCCATTCTGTCGGCATCACTTCGAGGCTTTACTGCCTGCAAGACAGCGACTAAGGAAAGCAAAGCACGGCACAGCACCACTGCAGGGGCTACAGCTTGACCTGCACTGGGCTCTAATCGGAATAAGCTGAGGGGTGGGTGGGGAAAAAATCCAAAGCAACGGAACGCAATTTGATGCCTTCTGACAACAGTGACACATATTTAATGCAATTATACCACGACAGGCTTCATGGATTTCTGAAAAGTCACCTGGGTTCAACATGCGCCAAAAAAACACTGCCACAAGGCTTAGAGGAGCCCCCCTTTGATGTGGCGGTGGCTCATTCAAGACTGTGACTAAGAATATTTGAGAACCTGAATGGAGGAATTAATGGTCTGACAATCTCACTGTATGAATGTTAAAAGTCAGTCTTAGGACAAGAATAAAATTGTAACAGACAACTTTAATGATTGTCTCCCAGTTGTGACACATTTACACTGGCAGCTCTACCGCAGAGCTTTTTTTACACTTACTGTACTGTCGTTAGACTTCTAGTGTAGACTTCTAGTGTAATTGACTTGTAATTCACTCGTCATTGACTTGGTAGTTTGTTATTTTTTTGTACCAACAGTTGTCACATTTACAGGGAATATGGAGTGAAGTTGGAGGATGATGATAGCAGACATATTGCAGATTTTTTTTGAACATTCATGATAACACTTTACATCCATCCACGGACTAACTAAAAAGCAGGATGTGTAATAACTGCCCTCAGATCACCGGTCCAGGCAGGGCTGTTTCCAGAGCTCAGAAAATCTGCCTACAGGCCTCTCTCTCTCTCTCTCTTAGTCACATACACACAATTTGTCCAATTTTTTTTGAAAAAATAGGCATTTTTTTCTCACTGAACATAAACTCTAAAACAGGAACAGACAGACATTCCAGTACAATGAGTCATAATGCTCATTTCAAAACACCTTTTTTCTTAAATAAAGCTCTGGCTCCACGTGTTTTTTTTTTTAAGTCGGCACACACGATGCAAACAATTCACAGCTGATTACCAGCTGAACAGGCTTTGGCGCTGATCCCTTATGATCTTATGTCATGTGACATGTCCCCCATCAATCAATCAATCAATCAATCAATCAATCAATCAATCAATCAATCAATCAATCAATCACAGTTTTGAGGCAGTTAGTAAGGATTTGCTCAGGTCCTTGGCCTCGCCGGCCGTCCGCACGCGCTCGTAGCCCAGCACGCCCATGGAGTGGTGGCAGTAGTCCTCCACCTGCTTGATCTGCTGGATGCTCAGCACGCTCCTCCAGGCGCTGGCGGCCTGCGTGGCGTTTCTGGACGACACGATGAAGGGCTTGGACGAGGAGCTGCTGCCGCTCGTCATGTTGAGGGCGAAGGACTCGACGTCGTGGCTGGCGCTGAGGTTGGCGAAGCGGTAGACGGCCCGGAGGGTCTTGACCGGGCTCTCCACCAGGTCTTCGTAGCGCACGGCCATGTACTTCCCCTTGAGCCAGCCGGGCGGCGTCATGGCAGTCCGCAGCGTCCGCGAGGTGCGGTCGCAGATCACCTCCATGGCCCCGATGGAGTGGTAGTCGGAGCCGTCCTTCTTGTTGGCCTTGTGGCCTCCGCCGCCGGGGTCCACGAAGGGCACGCGCCGCAGCTTGGGGTCACGGCTGCGCACCACCTGCAGGTTCTCCCGGATCAGCCCGTGCCGCGACTTGATGCGGGAGTTGGCCACGGCCCGCGGGTCCCGCACCAGGTGGATCACCTTCAGGTCCAGGGAGGGGTCCTCCATGAGCGGCGCCAGCACGTTGACGTCCAGGATGCGGACTCCTTTGATGACGATGGTGTTGTACTTGAGGCACTCCTCCTCCAGCAGACGCAGGCTCTGCGGTGGGCACTTCTTGCAGACCTTGTCGTCCACCATGCCCACCACCTCCTTGCGGTAGGCGGAGCAGAGCGGGTAGGAGCACATCACCTTGTTGAGCGTGGCGCCAAACAGGCCCAGCGAGGTGAAGTTCTTACCGCCGGGGCTGTTGTACAGCTGGAAGACAGACAGGTCACAGCGGTACAGCGAGCTGAGCATGTCCCGTGCCGCCCCCTGGAGAGACACAGCGTCCCCCGGGTACAGTTTCTGCCATATGTGCCACATGGGCTCGTACAGGAAAAACACATCCGGGTTCTGGTTGAAGAGCTCACCGAAAAACGAGGAGCCAGACCTCCAGGTAGTCAGAACATAGACCAGCTGCCTCTTCTTGGCCAACGGTGGTCTGTAGAGGAAGCGAATGTCTGAGCGGCTCTGGTGGTAGGTGGTGCTCCGCATCTGGTGGCTGCTGCACTGCTGGGGCTCCTTAGTCCATTTGTAGTTGGCCAAGTTCAGCATGGTGAGCACCAGCAGCAGGAAATAGGCGATGAAGAGCACTATGCGCTTCCTGCGCAGGACTTTCATCACGATGCCCGGCTGAGCTATTATTTTGGTGTGGTTGTTGTAGGTTTTGAGCTTCCGTCCGTAACCGCCATCCTTCTCCCAGGGCGCAGTTAACTTAAGTTGCGGATACTGTTTGCCTCTCATCTAGCTTGTGTGTGACAAGAGAGTGGCGTGCGTGCACCACTCGTGTAACAAGCGTCTCACATGGGAAAACAAATGAACGGTGTTAGGTAATAAGGTGATGTCCTTAACGGAATATTAACAGAGTATGCGAGATCTTATACAGAATGATTAGGTAACACTGCAATTCGCATTCCACTCCATTCGCAAACCAAAACACCATTGCGCTGAAAAGCATTCACTGCACTGCGCAAAGGTCCGCGTAAAACATGACTTGCTATGAGTTATACATCCATTGTGAGTCCAATAGGGACTGCTTTGTTTTCATATCATGATACAGGCACACAATCACAAGAACTGACGCCCTCCTCACCGCTGTTCAGCGCGGGCATAGCGGCGCAGCCTGAATCTGATGCAGCTCCTGTTAGGATGAATCTCCCTCTCCCGTACGGATATTGCTGTTCAATAAAGATAAGGTACTCTCCAGATCAACGTACGCATGATAGGTTCCGAATCCAGTAGGTGAGCCGTTTCGTGCTTGAAATGTTGCACGGCGAGACGTGAAGTCTTCATCCACACATCCTTTGTTGTTCCGACTGATGCTCAGCCTTTCTCCAACTCATAAACGGTACTGATTCAATCATGCTACGGAACGAAAATACCACCCACCGTATGTTTCTATTGGTACGTGACTGGATTTCAACTTCAAATTGCGATGCCATTGGTCCCGTGGCACATCAGTCATTTTACGCAAGCCATTCTCGACACGCCCATAGGAATAAGCAGTAGCGGCTGGTTGGCAAGGGGGCCTTTTCTATGAAAGGGAAATTATGGAGTGTGTGAGCCTCACGCTTGCACGTTGGGTTCCCCTGAAAAGCGCAGTCAAAGCTGGATAAAAATATGGGGTTTTCCTCATCTCATTTCGGGGGCTTGGAGAGAGTGGTGTTCATAAAGAAGATGTCCAGCTGTTTTATCCTTCCCAGCGTAACTTCACTGCATTATAATGCTTTAAAGTCACATCGTACATTCTCTTTGTTGGCGTCTGGCGTTTGTTCGTCATACTAGGCTACATCAAGCTTGAACTGTTTGCATATTTATGAAGTCTGCCTCTCCACTCGCAACGAGAAGAGCGCTTGTGCAGTGTACCTTTAGTGCGTTTTACTGATGTGGCCCTTTTGAGGTTTCGTCACAAGTAGCTTACAGCTGTCTAATTGAAAGAAGCCCCTCATCGTGAAGTAGGCCTACATGTAATTACCTGAGTTGTAGACGGGTTTGGTAGCCTACTCCCGAAACGGCTGCAAATAGAAGGCCAAACTGATGTTTTACACTGGCATCAATATCGGCGATGGCGTTTCAGCGTAAACACATTTTGAAGGATGAAAGTCATGTTGCTGTCCACTTCAGAAGAGAGTTAACCCGCCACTAATAGCACCAACCCCCTAATGACGCAGATTAGATCGGCTATAATTCGGCAAACTGGGTCGCTCACAATCATAAACTAATTTCCAAGCGCACCAGTCTCTTCAAAAGGCACAGTAGGCTACAGAGTCCTGAGCTGCTGACTGGCCAACATACAGTATACTGTATCTCGTTTTGTTGACACATTTTCCTCGGGGCGATAATAAGGTCCATCACAAGTAGTTAATTTGTTTAATGTAGGTCATTTTTAGGTAATTAGTTTGTTGGTCAGACAGTTTATTGGTTGGAGCGCGTGCGAAATTCAATAGTTCTTTCCCTTCATGGCTCTCTGGGCAGTGTAAAATTGCAAATGACCGCCATCTGGTGGTAGAGAAAAGGCAAGTCAAAGATATGAAAATGGCTGGAAATGTGCTCTGCTGTGTGTGTGTGTGTGTGTGTGTGTGTGTGTGTGTGTGTGTGTGTGTGTGTGTGTGTGTGTGTGTGTGTGTGTGTGTGTGTGTGTGTGTGTGTGTGTGTGTGTGTGTGTGTCTGTGTGTTCTTTTCATGGACATTTCACTTATTCTACAAGAAAATATTCCAATGGAAATGGTTATACGTCTGTCCTATAGAAATTTAGTGTATGTTTTGGCATACCCCTCCTTAGGCCGAAAGAGTGTTATTCTTTCAATGTCTAACTGTTCTGTTTATTTTTTTTTCTTCAGGCTTTTCACCTGGATGTTGAATTTTGGTACATTCATGGTTGTCAAGTGGGGCATTTTAATGGCTATTTTCAGACAAATGGTGTGATGAAATGGTCTGCACACTGGGAATGAGCTCCAAAAAGGTCAACTGTATTACTTTATGCAATTGGCAACTTTTCGATCCACCAGTATTTTCAGACAAATGTCAGACAGGGGAAACGGCCCAATGTGTTAATACTTAAAAATAATGCAGACTATATAACAAGTCATAAAATGGCCCGTTGCAACCATCAGACTGCCGAATGCCATCATAGGAATGAATAACAAACAACCACAGTGTGCTGGGTGCATTGCAGTGTTTTAATAAGAAATAATTCATCACCATACGGTATGATACAGCCAGGAGAAATGACAGTGGCCAGTGCAAAGACATCCACACATACATCAAGAAGAAAGCAGCCATAGAATATTAGTACATGATCAATAAAACCAATCTCCTGGAGTGGAGGACCTGTGAGAGTATATTGCTGCGATGCTGCATTTCTAAGCCATGCTGGAACACAATGATAATGTGATCTGAAGGTGCTGCTGTAATTGTAATGAATGGGCTGGTGGTGTGTGCGCTGTGGCATGTGATTCCGTTTCGCTCCACCATCTGTTGTTATTACTGTATGCGAGTGACTATACAAACACATGGAATTAAATATCCTGCTGCTAACCTAAGGCAAACATGCGCAAGTCACAATGTGATGTTTCTTGCATGCTAATCATCAGTGTAAATTATCAGAGGGAGGGTTTGATATATTCATTTTTGTTCATTCCTCACAATCACTTGAAATCCATAGTCATGTGTTTATGCTCAAGTGTCCGAATTAAAAGTGGATGTATTACATCAGTGGTTTTCAACCTATTTTGAAGAAACACCCCCATGGCCTCACCCCAAGCCTCCCAATACCCCCTTGACATCACCATAAGGCTGACAACTCCCCTCTTAGTATTAAAAAATACAATGGACTAATGCCCCCCAATGGCAACTAAGCACCGCCCCTTACAGCTGTATCCTTCTCAACGCCCCCCAAGAGCTCTGCAATGCACCCTGGGACTGGGGGGCTGTACTACCCCCGTTGAGAAACACTATGTTACAGGCTGCATTAACATGGAGTCATTAAGGGAATGAAAACATTTATTTCACTACTAGTTACATTATTGTTTTGGTGGCGGGGCCATCAGTGAAGCACGAGGGCACGAGCACATGGACAGGGAACGAGGCATTAGAGCATGAGATGGCTACTTAGTAAGCACAGCTGGTATATGACATGCATTATTATTATATCCCCGAAACGCGGAGCGTCGGGGATGTAATGGTTTTGCGTGCACCGCCGCCGCCGCGTCCGCCGCCGCCGCGTCCGCCGCGTAAGGTCTTTCGTGTTAACGCGATAACTTTTGAACGGATGTTTGGATTTGTCCCAGATTTGGTGTGTGAATGCTCTAGGGCAGGTTCATGAACTGATTCGAGTTTGGAGGTCAACAATTTCAAGATGGCCGAATTCAAGATGGCCGAATTTTTGTTTGGCCCATTACTTCTGACCGGGTGGATGGATTTGTCCCAGATTTGGTGTGTGAATGCTCTAGGGTGGGTTCATGAACCGATTAGAGTTTGGAGGTTAACACTTTCAAGATGGCCGAATTCAAGATGGCCGAATTTTTGTTTGGTCCATAACTTCTGACCGGGTGGATGGATTTGTCCCAGATTTGGTGTGTGAATGTTCTAGGGTAGGTTCATGAACTGATTCGAGTTTGGAGGTCAACAATTTCAAGATGGCCGAATTCAAGATGGCCGAATTTTTGTTTGGCCCATTACTTCTGACCGGGTGGATGGATTTGTCCCAGATTTGGTGTGTGAATGCTGCAGGGTAGGTTCATGAACTGATTCGAGTTTGGAGGTCAACACTTTCAAAATGGTGGAATTTTTATTTGGCCCATAACTTCTGACTGGGTGGATTGATTTGCCCGGTAACTCCTTAATTTAATGGTTCACCATTTCAGTGAATCTACCATATCAGGTAGGCCTACAGTGTAATAACCAGTGTAACAATATTTAATACCATGTAATACTAGTGTAATATCAGTGTAAAAATAGGCAATACCAGGTACAGTGTAATAACCAGTGTAACAATATGTAATACCATGTAATACTAGTGTAATACCAGTGTACAAATATGCGATACCATGTAATACCACTTACACACAAATAGCTTACATGATATAAGTACAAAATTGGTACATGGTGTCACACTGGTATGACGTGGTATTAAATATTGTTACACTGGTTATTACACTGTACCTAATGTGGTATATCCAATGTAATAGTGAACCATTAAAACAGTGTTACCATTTGCCCCATTTTTTCCTTCATTTTCACAATAGTCATTTGGTTTTAAGCCTCTGCACGTCATTGATCTATGTATAGATATTAAATATATTTATTTTATATTTTGTATTTATCATAAACGTTCATGAAAAGGTGGACAGGAGTGGTAGGAATGATTGGAGACTGGAAGCGTCGCGTTTCGGGGATATACCTTAAGCAGTCGAAGGCGACTGCACAGGCAGTCTAGTTTAGAAATGAAGTCAACAATGATAACAAGAAATCATAATATCACCCAAATATAAGGATGGCTTGCTTTACTGCATCTCCTCTTCGTTTTGAATGCATGATGAACTGTGTAACATGTTTGACTTCGATCTGTCTTAACCCCTTAGCACAGAGCCCACGTTATAACCTTACTGTCACCAAAGTTGTAATGGCTATGTCTTAATCTGTTACTTAAGGCTCTAAGTACTGTCATAGCGATGTTGTTATGTAGCTGAGTATTTTCAGCAAATAGTGAAAAAGCTGTGCTCTTTATGTGCATTATGTGTAAGCTACTTGACACCTTCAATTCCCCTTGGGATCAATAGAGAAATCCTATTCCTCTACTCTAGTCTTTGCGTGCAGTTATGCTGACATAAGTTCACAAACTTGACCACAGTCGATAAGAGCCTGGATTGGTGTCTTATAATGTGGTGTACTTTAAAAGCATATGGATACCCGGCTTAAAATGGGAATGTTGCGGTTTCTGTCAACTAATTAGTGTGCCCTAAAAAGCTTTTTAACAACACTTGACCAGAAATGGCCTTTGGCCCGCTTACTACTTACTGCACTGTCGTCCTGTTTAGGAGATACTTTTATTCATTATGTATGGGCCTCATGTCTCATTATTATTTATGACACAAAGAGGATATGAAAGCAACGAGAAGTGCAGAGAAGTGCAGCTGCTTTTTTCAGACACTAAATAAAAATGAAACAAGGAGATAACATGAATAATAAGGAAGGAGAAAAGAGTAGTCTTCATGCAAAATGGACACACAGAGATGCCCCGATCACCTTTACAGCCGTAATTCTACACTCTTAGAATCGGGAGAACCACCTGAGAATCGGGAGAACCACCCCCCCCCCCCCCCCCCCTCCCTACATGGGTGTTGCAGAAAAAGATTCAGGTTTTCAATCCAGAATTAGACACTCTATACATGCTATCAGGACCCGCTTGGTTCTTGGGTCTGGGCCGAGAGGGCCGTGTCATAATCTGCCCTTGCCTACAGTCATCCCTCTTGCCCAATAGATTCCTGGAGGAACCTTTCACAGATACTATATACTATTTAGGCATACACACATACATATACCTATATACTATTTATGACAGAGGAAACGTACAAATATAGAAGCAAAATGATGTTGTCACAGTGTGACATTAAACTTACAAAGACACAAAATTGCTCAAGAGCAATGGTCATGTTGTACATTAGAAAATAATGAATTGCAATAATAAGTAATAAGATCATAAAGTATTTATAAATACTATGATCTCATTACTTATTGTACATTAGAAAATAATGAATTGCAATAATAAGTAATGAGATCATATAGTATTTATAAAAACTATGATCTCATTACTTATTCTTGCAATTCATTACTAATTAGGCTACAACGCCTGATGTCCCCTATTAATGTGAGTGTTCACAGAGTACTGAATGCCTTCATAAATTATCATCCTAATTCATAATCATATCTATCAAAAATTCCAAAACGTAAGGAGAATGGGCAAACAAATGAAAAGGAGGCCAATCGTTGTACAGAAATACCCACGTTATGTAACCAACCAGAATCCTGCAACCAAGGAGGTGGCGCAGGTGGGTAGTCTACCGCACTTGCGCAGTGATGTACCAAATCCACATCAGGACCAGAGCTGTCAACGCGCTACAGGCGAAATCCATGTTTACAATTAGGTGTAGGATCGAGTGCTGGACCCATGTAGTTATTTTTCTGAATATTTCGGATTAAATTAGTCTGTAAGAAGGCGTGCGTATAGACCTCACCCCGCGCC
Source organism: Engraulis encrasicolus (assembly GCF_034702125.1). Classification (NCBI taxonomy): domain Eukaryota; kingdom Metazoa; phylum Chordata; class Actinopteri; order Clupeiformes; family Engraulidae; genus Engraulis; species Engraulis encrasicolus. The sequence continues at coordinate 24,816,714 of NC_085865.1, read as the reverse complement.
AGTCGATGAAATTAGCCTGTGCCAAACATGCTGGGAATATGCTGTCAAGACCGACCTGACCACCATCAACAGCTGTGAGGTTTTCTCTGGTTTTACGTTCATAAAACGACCTCTCCAAAGTTGATGTCCTTTGTGTCATCTGGAGTGCGCGACACCGTTTTTCGAGGCTTTTCTGCGATCGATGTAACTGGGTTTCATGGTTAAATGGTCGCTTCCTCCTAGTGGGATGCACATCAGTGTTTTGCCCTACTCACTCTCCGTCGTAATGGCTGCCCTGTATCAGGGGACGGACGCGTCCTCTCCCGATAAGTACCTGGCGTTAAAGGACGTGAGAGAGGTTAAGGAGGAGACCACGCTGGACGAGAAGCTTTTCTTGCTGGCTTGCGAGAAGGGTGAGTGTAACGATGACGCCGTGAGACCAGCGTCAACATGTGCAATATCGGTCAAATGAGAATGAGATCATAGCATTTCTGCTAATCATGTTCTCTCTCATATGCACTCATGCTCTCCATATTGATGCAGGGGTTTTTACGTGTCTTGACCAATCAACCTATAACAATCCCATCTGCTAAGCCAATCAACTACAGCGACATCTTGTCATCTTCCTCTAAAGCCATTTGCATTTGATCTATAAAGAGTGAAAATAAAACTCTAAAGGATACTAGGCCTATAAATGGCCAAATGTATTCTTAATCATAGAGCTGTTTTTCTCTGAATAACAGGATAATGGGTGGTTAAGACTGAGTTCATGTTTGGAAATCAAATGTATCCAGCACTATATCAAACATCACCAACAGAGTGTTTCTTCTGCAAGTTGTCTCTTGTGATATTGAGGTCACTTTGGCTATGGAGAGATTTCCCCAGAGCAATAGGACAATATATAGTTTGTTTCTCAGACACAGTCCAGCTCTGGTGCGTCTGACCATATAAAGTCAGCCTAAAAGGCTTTGCAAGATGGTCTAGTAGTCTGTGTTATTGTTGTACTCTGACCCCGCAGAGAAGCAAAGCAGATACAGCGACTCCTTGTTCGGTGGACTAATGCTTTGTGTTAAATCAGCCCCAAGTAGCCTAGTTTGACCACCTAAAAATAGCGTAATAACAAAATAACATTTTAGGTGGCTTGTAAGTGGTTTGTCAAAAGTGAAGAATAGAGTAAAAGGCAGAGAATTCGCTTCAAATGGGTAATAACAACACTAAGTTTGGAGAAGTCAAACATCTCTCTTGCTATTCGAATGAGAGACTATTGTCTTTCCAGCCCGTGGATCAATGGAGCAATGCTGCTTTGAAACACTTTTGGGATGAACAGTAACAGTAGGCCTAACAGTAACATTGTATTGAGTGCAAAATGCAAAGGAGTAATTGCTCTTAAGATGTACTGCCACTGGTACTGGTGTATGGTCACAAACAGAAAAGTTCACAAATTTAAGTTCGTTTACACACTAATAGAGACTCAAGGTCTGGCACTCTTCTATTGATATGGTTATTGGGTTATAGAAAATGTTGGGAGTATTGGGGAAAAATATTTGGAGTATTGGGAAAAACAATGTTGTCTTTTTACACTGGAAGGTGATTATTACATGGTTAAGAAGCTTCTGGAGGAGAAGGCCCATGGAGAGCTTAACGTCAACTGTGTGGACGTGCTAGGACGCGACGCTGTCACCATCTCCATCGAGAACGAGAACCTTGACATCCTGGAACTGCTTCTGGAGCACGGCTGTCAGGTAAACACACGCACACACACACACACACACACACACACACACACACACACACACACACACACACACACACACACACACACACACACACACACACACACACAAAGTTCTTGTATTCCCGTCGTTGCTAAGTTCAAGAAAAACACACAAGAATACATGTGGGGCGGTGGTGGTGCAGGTGGTAGAGGAGCCGTTCGGCAACCAGATGGTTGCAGGTTCGAGCCCCGCTCTGCCTGGCCCGATCGATGTGTCCTCGAGCAAGATACTTAACCCCAAATTGCTCCTGGTGGCATGGTGGTACCCTGCGTGGCAGCCACGACCACCGGTGTGTGAATGGGTGAATGTGAGGCATACAATGTAAATCACTTTGAGGGCCCGAAGGAGTGGAAAGGCGCTATATAAATGCACTCAATTTACCATACAGTACATGCTATCATGCTGTGTTTGCCACAGGGCTAATCTGACTCACACTAGGGGTGTAAATCACAACCTCCATGATGATACGATAAGGTATCGATTAGATTCGAAGAGATTCAATTATTTTCGATACTTAAGAATTCCCCACGATACGATGCGATGCGATTCGATTTGATTTTTTCCGATAACTTTTGCACTTCTATTATGTTATGGAGCTAGGGTTTTGGACAAGGGCCAGCGATTCGATTGTTATCAATACTTAAAGGGCAACTCCTGCCAATTTCAATGTGCTGTTGTATTGCTCACGCTACCCTTGACTTGTCAGTACCCGGTGACGCCGCAGTTTTTGGCCCAGCCCTTTCCGAGATATGAGCTATTCTAATGGGGGCAACTTCTGTCTGCTGATGTTGCATAACCTTCTGGATGTTTTTGGGAATAAATAAAAATGTTTTTTTTGAAATGTAAACAAAAGTTGCCCCCATTAGAATAGCTCATATCTCGGAAAGGGCTGAGCCAAAAAATGCGGCGTCACCAGGTACTGACAAGTCAAGGGTAGCGTGAGCAATACAACAGAACATTGAAATTGGCAGGAGTTGCCCTTTAAGAATGCCCGACGATACGATGCGATTCGATTAAATCGTCGTCTCTAGGATCGATGCATCGATACATTTCGATTATTATTTACACCCCTGACTCACACTGCAGTGTGGTTTGCCCCAGTGTTAATCTTACTGTTACTCATCTACCATGTGGTCTTCCTCTGTGTTAACTGTGCTCCATTATCTCTGCATGGTCTAGACAACAGATGCATTGCTGGTGGCCATTGACTCTGAGGTGGTGGGAGCTGTCGACATCCTCCTCAACCACCGGCCCAGAAGGTCCTCCAAGCCATCCATGGCTGTAAGTCTTCACTTCTTCATCTACACTGAGTGTGTTTATATGCAGTCCAGTATCACGAATACGATTGGGATATTTAAGTATCCTAAATTTACGATCAAACTTATAAACATCTTTTCCCGACTTAAGTATCCCGAATAAGCCCTTATTCTGGATTTTGGAAAATAGGGATATCTTAGATGGAGTACTCCAAAAGAATATATTGTGCCATGGATACACATTATCCCGTAGCAGAAGATCCCCCTATGGTATTAAATATTAGTAGTACTAGTAGTATTATATATTGTTGCTGGTATCCAGGTTTCATGCGCTTGAAGAGAATTCTACAACGGCCCAGAAATCAGAATGCTTAGTGTAAAATGGGATATCAGTATCCCAAACACTCTGTGGTAATATAGACCTTATCCTGATTTTGATCAGAGCCAGGATAAGCCTTATAGTCGGGAGACTGACGTGCATGGAACACACTCGCTGTGTATGGGAAAGCTGTGATATAACTGCGTCTGTGTAGCTGCACAGTAGAAGCCCCTTATTTGTCCCTTTCCATGTGCATACATTGCGACTTCCATGGGGCATCCAAGATGTGTGGGTGATCAATGGAGATTGCCCCAAAACCTTGCAAGGACCTTGCATGGTGCAGTCAAGGAAGCTCCTACTGTATGTAGATGTAATAGTGTAGCCTTATATAGTGTCCACTGCTCCATTAGTGGATGCTTCAGCATTGGCTGAAAAAAGACTGTTCTACTGTATACGAACATGACACAGTCTTTAATAATCCATTACAACGTGGTTATTGCTGTACTGGTAACAACAGACTTATAACAGGGGCCATGTCTCAACCACAAAGCACTATTTGCATAGTTTGCACAGCAGACTTCATACAAGATGCTGCTCAAAGTGCTTCCACGCTTTGCTATGCCATTGTGGCTGTTAGTAATATGCCATAATTGGTTGTTGTATTGCCATCCATCACTGTAACGGGTTATGGGAGCCTATGCATCCTCCATGCTCTCATCTGTTATTCTGCACAGAAATGATGCTGATGGTGTAGTGGTTGTTTTCCCTGCATGCTGTTTGCACTACAAATTCACACTCCCATGACAGTAGGCCATTAAAGCTATTACAGACTAGTGGAGTGCAGTGGGGTGTATGGTCATTCACATCTCCCTGCACTGGTCTGGTTGTTGAACAGTCATTTGGAATATTTACCTTTGGATATGAATTAGTTTTCAGGCGCAAAGATATGAGATCATATTGGTTTATCTTGCAGTGTGGTCTGAACGATTAAAGGAAAAATCATTAGCTAAATGTGTGTGCTACACAAGAGCTATGGAAAGCTGTGGAGCTGTGGAGCTTGTGCCAAATAAGAATTGTGCCAAATAAGAATGCTGTGCTGGAGAGTCTGTCATCTAAGAAAAAAAAGAAAAGAAACTCCAACTCCCATTGTCATTGTGACACAGCACTCCACAGCACACAAGTGAACACTGCACACTGCACACAACGAAATTGCATTTATGCCTCACCCGTGCAAGGGGGCAGCCCTCAGTGGCGCCCCATGGGGAGCAGTGCGGTGGGACGGTACCATGCTCAGGGTACCTCAGTCATGGAGGAGGATGGGGGAGAGCACTGGTTGATTACTCCCCCCACCAACCTGGCGGGTCGGGAGTCGAACCGGCAACCTCTGGGATGCAAGTCTGACGCCCTAACCGCTCACCCATGACTGACTCTCATTACAGATGATGATAATCAGTTGTAGAGTAGAGAAATATTAGAGAAACTACTGGAAGCCAGAGTTGTCAAAAGTAAAATAAGAAGACTGAGTAACTATTAGAACACTGTACCTGTACCTGTAAAGAGTAAAGATCAACTGATTCTGCACTGGTTGGATCAAATGTGGACTTCTTTTTAGGTTTTCAGTGCTGTTCAGTAACAACTCAGTCTATATACCTTAATAACAGGGCTTGACACTGGCACCTGCCAACCGGCCAAATGCTGGTAAAACTTGTCTGTGGCTAGTAATACTTTCAGTGTCACTAGCCAATTTGGCTGGCTCTGACAGTATGTATCATACCCTATGCCATGCTGTTTGCCCCGTGTGTATCAATTGTTTGTATCGAAGAACAAGAAAAAGCTCAGTAACCCAGTTTATATTTACTTAATATACTTCCATGATGAAAGCTATACACCCATTTTGCTTTAACACCTCATCCTCTGAGGGTAGATGTACACCATCACAATAAAGAAAACAAAAAACAATATCAAATTTATGGCTAGTAAAAAGGCTGAATGGCTACTGACTTGGGAAAATCACTAGCCACATTGGCCGGTGGGTGACACAGTTAATGTCAAGCCCTGCTCAATAAGTACAGTGGAATAACTGTTGTGACAGCTTTGTAATATCATGTGCTGGTGTTGTACCTGAACCATGAATTTACTTCTACTTTTACTTTTGACACCTCTGCTGGAGGCAGCCTTGGCCTAATGGTTAGGGAGTTGATTTGCAGATCAGAGGATTTGAAGTTCATGTCCAACTCAAATGACCAATAGGCCATGGCTCCACTCCTGTGCCCTTGAGCAAGGCACCTAATTCCATGTTGTTCTGGGGACTGTGAGGGACACATTGGTTCACTTGTACTACTAAGTAACAAGTTATGTTTGTTTTTGTTGACTTTGGTGATAATCTCATCTGAACATGTGTGTTTGACTTTGCATTGGCTTTACTACGTACATATGGATTTATTATGTTGCTCCAGCACCCTGTCCTCGCACAAGACGTTGGCCTGTGGTGGCATAGGACTCATTCCCTCATCTATTTGTGATGGGCGAGCTATGCTGTGTTGTGAGGATATGGCTAAAGGGAAGAAAACCATCTCCCAAAACCTTGACAGGAGGCAGACATTTGAACATGTACTGACATGGTTGAAAGGAGTCCTTGATTATGTTACGGTAGATGCTTAACATTTGAAATGCACTAGATATGTCAAGGTTTATTTTGAAAATGAACTGCCATTAGAGACAACCAAATATTTTCTGGTTTTGAAAAGTGAGTTTAGCACTCTACAGTATACTATGAATTTAACCATACAAATTATTGTGGCAGCGCAGTGAGAGAAGAGATGCTTTGGGGGTTATATGAATTGGTGGTTATATAAGGTACTGTACACGGCAGGTGCAAACTTACTGACCCATTATGTATTCACTTCAAATTTAGTTATGGTGCTGCATCAAAGCCATAGTACTACTGTAGATGAAGTACTCAAACTTTGATGACGTAGATGAGATTAAAGATTAAGATTTTGTCTGATCGCCTCCACCTGCTCTGATAGACACCAACAATATTTAATAATTATAACCAATAATTATTGTCCTCAGACAAGCTTTTTGTACTAAATGCATGTATTTAAGATTATTGACAGTGCATTCAATGCCCAGACAGATCAAATGGATGCTTTTTATATAAACCCCATGTTCTCTGTCTGCGGAAATCAATGACTGTGGTTATATTTAGTATCTATGGCGGAAACAGTTGCAGCGCATCCAGTACCCAGAATATTCCAACAGCATCGATGTAGCTCTTGTGTGTTACAGTAACCACCTCTTTGGGGTTGGTTGAAAAGGCTTGACCATGCATGTAATTTACTTGCATGAATTGACTCTGTAAGACCGTATGTTTGTTGGTGTGACGGTCTGTCTGATGTAATGCAGACATGTTGACCTCTGTTTATCTGCAGGAACCAATGACAGTGGTTTTATACAATAACTGTGGTCCAAAACAATGGATGTGGTTTATGCCGTTGGCAGAGACTGGTGCATCACTTCCAGAAGCCAGAATACTCCACCACCATTTTATAGACTATTGGTCTTCGGAAGTGATGCCAGAATGACAGAAACCAATGACTGTCTTTTTGCCATATGATTATGATAGTGTGTCTATTTCAGAAATTGATGCAGCGCATCTAGAATCCAGAGTACTACACCCACATGCATGTAGCTCCCTTGCTGTCTGTGTAACAGTAACTGTGTTAACTGCAAGCACATGTTCTGTAATTGCCAGGCGCATCAGATGGCTTTTATCATAGAACTCACTCACTGTGTCTGCACGGCAGAAAAAAATGACATTGATTGCATATGGTATATGCCAACCCATTGCACTGCCTGAAGAAGTTCAATAGACCCAAACATTGCAAGTAAGCACAGCAAATGTGAACAGTGTGTGGGAGCTTTCTTGTCTTATATGCAGAAACTGACGCATTTCATCCAGAACCATCCAGAAAATACTCCACTTGCATGGATATGGTCAAGATCATTGGCCATGCACTTAATTTGCACAAGCATCAGGTGGATGTTTTTCTATACTCTCTGATTGCCTGCAGAAGCTGATGCAGCAAATACAGAACCCGGAGTAGCCGCTACCCACTAATATGGATCTGTGTGGTCAACCTGATTGACCATGCATGTAATTTGTAGATGCATCAGGTGGATGATGCCTATTTATCTCCAAAACCAATACTGTAACTTTGATTCTACAGTATAAGGGATGCCAATCAGTAGAGTTCAGGGGTGAAACATTAGCCTAGTGAACCTCCCTCCCAAAGCCTTATATAGATGTGTTAATAGCACTGAGCAATTGACCTACACCTTTAGTTCAGTGCTACCGTATCTGTGCCTCCCATGCCAGACTGACTCTACTTGTGACTGTAAGGTCATGAGTTCAACTGTGCAGGATTACCTTGGTTCCATGCTGTGTATATTGTCAATGGCAGAAACTGATGCAGTGGATTCAGAACCCAGAGTACTGAATAACCATGGATGTGACTCCTGTACCGTCTGTGATAACTATCTGCTAACGTAAATACCGTAGCTGCAGAAACCAGTAACTTTGATTGTATCTACTGTGTATATTGTCAATGGCAGAAACTGATGCAGCGGATTCAGAACCCCGAGTACTCCACCACCATGGACGTGGCTCCGGTGATCCTAGCCGCCCACAGGAACAACTACGAGATCCTGACCATGCTGCTGAAGCAGGACATCTCTCTGCCACGCCCACACGCCGTGGGCTGCGAATGCACGCTCTGCAACGCCAAGAACAAGAAGGACAGCCTGCGCCATTCCAGGTGAAGGCTGATTCATCTTGTTGCACACAGACATGCATCAGAACACATACGGTGTGACAGTACACACACACACACATTCAAATAAAGACAAACACGTACTTTACATGTTCACAGATACACATGCCCAGATTTGTAAAAGTATGAAGACACATGTCCCCAAATTCACACAATTAGCCACATTCACTTTACATACACATGTTCACAAAGTCACACAAGCAGTGGACATTGAGCTTGCAAGCAAGAACGCGATGAATGTTGCACACATATGCTCTCAAACACACACCAGGAAACATGTTTGACACAGAAGTGCACAGCTGCACACCAGAATACATATGAACGCACACAAATTGCAAACACATTTTCACAAATACACACAAGTACACCTCTGGACATTAAACATGCCTTAACACAAGCACACGTATTGCACACATATGTTCTCAAATAAACATGAGAAGAGAACATATACAGTATGATGTGAATATTGCACATACCTTTTCATAAAAGTGCACAATGTACACACATGTTAACATTGCACACTCACTCACAAATGCCCACAATCACATGTACAGTATGTCAGGGTTACTTACATATCAGAGACATAGTACTGTATCTAACAGGTAAATGCTTGATGACTGCTGGATCTTTTATTCATTTGTAACAGGCTGGTAAGTATCCACATTTTCTGGGGTTCCACAATATCCACGTCTGCACAAAAACATGATTCCTAGAACAGTGTTTTCAATCATTGTGCCGGGGTACACTAGTGAGAGATCATCTGCTGTGCTGTTGAGAATTAATATAGAATGACTGTACTTTGTTAATATCGGCAATATTTTCATATTTTCAGTTTACATTTTCAATTGGTGGTGTACCTTGGAATTTATTAATTGAAAGAGGCTTGGCTTGGCTCAAAAAAAAGGTTGAAAACCACTGTCCTAGAGCACAGATGTCATAATATTATTGTTAAACTTTTTTCCATTTTGCTGTTGTTATGAGTACGAGGTTGAATGAATCCATGATTCCACGTGTCCTTTAGTCACAGCTGTTCACATCAATTCAAACCAAATCCAAACAATCCAACAATTCAAACCAAATCCATCTGTTCACCTATTTCTACTGCATTTCAGCATATCATGCCGATCATCAAATCTTGTTCTTACCTGCTTCAGTCTATAACTAAGCAATGACATACTGTATAAGAGATGCACCTTTTCCACTGTAATGACATCTTATGTTCCTCCTCTTCGAGAGATGTACCCATAACAGATACATGTATATCAAGAAGATGTATCACGTAACGGCACTGGCTGATATTTCAGCGATATTACAGCAATTTATTTGGATGCAAGTCTGTGAAAACAATGCAAGTAAAATCAGTAAATGCTGTGCTAACCTTACACAAGACATCTGCAGTACAGTATGTGTGCACTGTGTCCTCTGTGAATTGTCTATGTTTGAAATGAACAAACTCGGCGTAACTCAACTCGACTCAAAACAGCGCAAATCGACTACTCTCCTCTCATTCCCCTACACTCTGTCTGCTCTGCAGGTTCCGTCTGGACATCTACAAACTACCAGTGCCTGGCCAACCTGTCTGTCATTGTGATCATGTTCATGCAAACACACACTAGCCTCTAAACATTATCGTCTGTCCCCTGCCGCTCACTCCCCCTGCAGGTTCCGTCTGGACATCTACCGGTGCCTGTCTAGCCCATCTCTGATCATGCTGACCGAGGAGGACCCCATCCTGCGGGCCTTCGAGCTCAGCGCTGACCTGAGGGAGCTCAGCCTGGTGGAAGTGGAGTTCAGGTGATGGTCACATGCACACACACACACGCACATGGGCGCACATACGTACAGTACATGGGCGCACAAACACACACATGGAAGCACATACAGGTACGGCGATACGGGTGTGCAGCACGCATTATCATCATTTCACTACAATACCATGTATGTGACAAATAAAATTACTTGAACTTGAACACACGCATGCATGCATGCACGCACGCACGCGCACACACACACACACACACACACACACACACACACACACACACACACACACACACACACACACACACACACACACACACACACACACACACACACACACACACACACACACATTGAAAGGGACTCGTATTTATTGTTTTATTTTATTGCACTATGGCACTCTAAGCACTGGCTCACAAGCCTTCACCCATATTCATGATTACTGTCAAGATAGAAGCCACCCCTGGTATGGCCCTGAACTGAAAGAAGAGAAAGTGTGTTCAACACACAGCTTCAACTGCAACACACAGCAGTAGCACACACTGACACTGACAACTTTATGATGTACTAACCCTGTTACACATCACAGCCCCCCCCCCCCACTCCCCCCGCCCCCCTTGCCTGCACTGGGCACCAGAGCCCCAGACATCCGCATACAGCTTATACCCACAGGGGTGCCACAGAGCAGGGCACTCTAATGGAGCCTGGGATGGGGAGTAGTGAAATAGAGAGAAGAGAGATGGAGAGACAGATGCAGGCAGAGAGAAAGAGAAAGAGAGAGAGAGAGAGAGAGAGAGAGAGAGAGAGAGAGAGAGAGAGAGAGAGAGAGAGAGAGAGATAGGAAGAGAGATAAAGGGAGAAAGGGGAGATAGTGACAGAGATTGACAGAAGAACAGAGAGACTTGGTTGACTGAGGCGTACTGTGTTCATGCCTCTGGGGCCGTTCATTATATTCGAGCTTCTACCAGTGCAGGATGAGAATGTTACAGTAATGGCAGAAAAAGACACCCTTTTATGCTCACTAACTAACTCCCCCACACTCACATACAATGACACATACACACAGAAAGACCCACACACACAAATACAAACACACACACACACTTACAGGCACACAATATCTCTGTTGCCTCTTTGGCTACACGCACACACTCATACATGCACACACACAGACACACAATATCTCTGTTGCTCCTTCGGCTACACGCACACACTCATACACGCGCGCGCGCGCGCACACACACACACACACACACACACACACACACACACACACACACACTCACACACACACACACACACACACACACACACACACACACACACACACACACACACACACACACACACAAACACACACAAACACACAATGTGATTCCCAGACAAAACATACAACCAAGATGATCAATGTTTTATCAATCAATGTATCATCAATATTACCGATTGACAAGGATGGACATGGCTGTGCTGACTCTCCTCTTCTCTCCTGTATTAGGAACGACTATGATGAGCTGGCCCAGAAGTGCAAGATGTTCGCTAAGGACCTGCTGGCCCAGGCCAGGAATTCTCGGGAGCTGGAGGTCATCCTGAACCACACGTCCAGCGAGGACCCCGTGGACAAGAGGGGACTCCTGGAGGAACGCATGAACCTCAGCCGACTCAAACTGGCCATCAAGTACAACCAGAAGGAGGTGGGTATAGCAGAGTCTAGTATTCTAGTTCTATAGTATACAAGGCTCTACATTAGCACCAGGCAACCGACCAAATGCAATAATACAAATGTTTTTGACACCCATTTGTGGATGTGTGTTTGGTTTGTAAGATTAACTACTAGCCATTTTGGCTGAAGATTTAAGCCCTGGCGAAGACAGTAACTGCAGTGCATATGATTGCTTGTCCTTGTCGACTGTCCCTGTGTGAGGGAGCACATGCAGACATAAAGTAGGACAGAGGAGGAAAAAAAACATACAGTACACGTATGGGTAGTCTGCAATAAGGGCTGTCAATTGAGTTTTGTGAGCTTGGAACAGCTGTCTCTGTTTGCACCTACCCATCTTTACCATATGTGTGTCAGTGTTTATTGCTTTGTGTGTGTGTGTGTGTGTGTGTGTGTGTGTGTGTGTGTGTGTGTGTGTGTGTGTGTGTGTGTGTGTGTGTGTGTGTGTGTGTGTGTGTGTGTGTGTGTGTGTGTGTGTGTGTGTGTGTGTGTCCATGCGTCCGTGCGTCCGTGCGTGCGTGCGAGCGTGCGTGTGTGTGTGTGTGTGTGTCCTTTTGAGCTTTCCCTTATGCGCCCTACAGTATGCAACTGCTGGTTAGCCAACTGCTTTGAATTTTCTCCAAGGTTCGGACTTACTCAAGTGTGTCCCCTGGTTTGGAAAATTACCTGTTAGCACTCTGTCATATGTGCGTTTTCATTACATGGTCCAACGCATTTGTGTTGAAAGTGGCTGTTTTTACTCCAAGGACTGCAATACCTGATAATTGGCTTGGTTCGCTCAGGGACTTTGGAAATATGACCAGGGCAAGTCGGGAGAAGTATGTAACGATCGCATCAATTGTTTTCATTGTTTGTTCAACTATCCTGCAATATTGCTTTGGGAAAATGGGAGGTTTGTAAAGAAAATTTCCAGTGCTGTTCTCTACTTACAGTAAATGTAGTACTAAGTATTGGGTAATGAGTGTTTAGGCTCCATTGGATCACACAGCAGTCCACTGCAGGTGGATGCAGACAAACAAATAAGGTTTTGGATAATCATCCATTCAAGTTAATTTGCTTACTAAATTACACCTTTAAAGGAAGATGCATTGTCACTAAAGGCATGAAACATCATTGAGGCAGAGGTACACTACAGATGAGGTGTCCAGAATATTTGAAAGACCAAGATATTGTGAGATGGCGAAAAAAAACATTCCTCAACAACAGGACAGATGACTCAGGTCTCAAGAAATGATAGAATTGTAATAAACCCATAATGTGACGAGTATTGCTCTGAAATTGTCTTACATTCTCCGGGAGAGGCACTCTGGCACTCTTTGTGGAATTGATGCAGCTCAGAATTACAAAACAGGCCTGCGCCCTACTTTTGCTCCCTGTCTGTCCACCCTTCAAGTTCAGCATAACCCAGCATTTCCACCTGCTTTGACTCCCTTGCTGATCTACTCTATGTTTCCGCCTGTCGCCTACCAACCAAACAATTGGAAAGAAGGTGTTAGCCTGCTTGCATGTATTTTGAATGTAAGAGTTTCTATGCCTTGTTTCCACATCTTCATGCTAATATGTTTCTCCCTCCTTCTCATCATCTTCCTCCTCGTCCTTGTCCTACTCCTCGTCCTCCTTCTCCTTCTCCTCCTCCTCCTCCTTCTCCTCCTTCTCCTCTGTTTTGCAGCTCTGTCCAATTGCCTGGAGTTTTATTTTGCTTGGTGTCCTTCCATCCTTCAGTCTGTCTACTTTGTGCCTTATGCCCATGTTTTTATGCCTATCTTTGGTGGAGAAAAGCCACCGTCTCGAATACAAATCTTATCGTCATTTATTGGGATCGAATGACAGCCAGGCAGACATTTTGCCCTTGCTAAAGATAGTTAAGGCCGAAAAGTCTGTCTTTTTATGATGATATCCCAATAAATCACGATAAGATTTGTAGTCAAGAATGCAGCTTTTCTTCACTCAGTGTACTAGCTTAGTTTCATGCGCCTAAAGATTTTATGTTAAGCTATCTGGAATTGAGCACACTTCCCCTAAAAACTTTATGCCTGTCTTTCTCATCCTCATCCAGTTCGTGGCACAGTCCACAGTGTGGTTTGGCAAGATGGTCAGCTTAAAGTTCAAAAGTTCTTTTGAATATCAGTCTTTCTACATACTATGTCCATATCATGTATCCCAATGATTCCCATCCTCCTCATTCTCCTCCACCTCTTCTTTGTCATCCTCCTCCAGTTTTTGGTGTAGTCCAACTGCCAGCAGTTCTTGGATACAAAACATTTCCAGAACTTTCTGTATTATGTTATTTTGTCTAGTTTCAGTATGTCTATGACTTGTGTCCATGTATTAATGCCCATGTTCCCCTTTTCCTCCAGTTCGTGGTGCAACCGTAGGGTTCGGTGAAATGGCCAGCTAAAGTTTCGGCATGCGTTTTTGATATCAGGCTCTCTATATCATGTGGCAATATGATCCTCTGCTTCCTCTTCCTCTTCTTCTAACATATTTTCCAGTTCATGTCATGATGTGTCTATATACAGTAATTCTCCTCTTCCTCTTCCTCTTCCTCTTCCACTAACTCTCCCTTGTCATATCATGACATGTCTATAGACTCTATATGATTGTCTTCTTCCACTTCCTCTTCCTCTTTCTTTACCTCTTCCTCCTCCACCTGTTCCTTGTCCAGTTCATGGCCCAGTCCAACTGCTAGCAGTTCCTGGATACAAAACATTTCCAGAACTGCTTGTATTATGTTATTTTGTCTAGATTCTGTCCGTCCTTTAGTCTTTCTATGACTTGTGTCCATATCTTTATGCCTATGCCCCCCTTTTTGTCCAGTTTGTGATGCACTCCATGGCCAGCTAAAGTTTCAGCATGTGTTTGGGATATCAGGCTTTCTATATCATGTGGCAATATGATCCGTTGCTCCCTCCCTCTTCCTCTACCTCTTCCTTCTTCTCCAGTTCATATCATGAAGTGTCTATATGATTCTCTTCTTCCTCTTCCTCCTCTTCCTCTTCCTCTTCCTCCTCCTCGCCCAGTTCGTGGCCCAGTCCAACTGCCAGCAGTTCCTCAACACCGTGTGGTTTGGTGAGATGGCGAGCTACCGCCGCAAGCACACGTGTCTGAAGATGGCGTTGGTGCTGAGCGTGGCGCTTCTGTGGCCCCTGCTGTCAATCTGCTACCTGTTTGGGCCCCGCTCGCGCATCGGCCAGGTACACCAGCCATTTATGTGCATTTTAAAAGTATATTTTTCTTTTATATGACTTTAAAATAGTAATAGAGAAATTGCAAGTGGGGTGATCGTTGTCTGTTTATTTCTCCTCATCAGGTCATTCACACGCCCTTCGTCAAGTTCATCATCCACAGCGCGTCGTACTTCACATTCCTGCTGCTCCTCAACCTCTACTCGCTAGTGTACAACGAGGACACGAAGAACACCATGGGCCCCGAGCTGGAGATGATCGACTACCTACTCATACTCTGGATCGTGGGTGAGTTGACATGAAAGAAGAGAATTTGAGACTGTGACTACTACCTGCTTTTTCTAGGGGTTGAATGGTATTGGTATGATGGCTTTGTGATTATAGGCCTCACACTGTTGACCAAGTACAGTTCTAAAAAGAATGTGGATTGGTCAAAGAAAAAGGTTGGGGTTTGTGTTGTGTTGTGTTTAAC
Source organism: Engraulis encrasicolus (assembly GCF_034702125.1). NCBI lineage: Eukaryota > Metazoa > Chordata > Actinopteri > Clupeiformes > Engraulidae > Engraulis > Engraulis encrasicolus. The sequence continues at coordinate 24,801,415 of NC_085865.1, read as the reverse complement.
TAACTGCTACTAAAACGTTTGAGAATGTGTATTGGCTTGGGGTTTAAGAGGCGTTCTCCTTCTCCAACTGTAGTATTGAAGTCCATGCTCAAAGAACATTTTGACCTGGAATAGAGTGTAAGGTAGCTGGACTTTTTTGAGAGGTGTGCTGTAGGTGTCACCCTAGAGATTGTGGGCCAGTTGTGGGCAAATCAGGTTCAGCTTTGTTTTGTGGTTGAATTTTTGATGTCCTGCTCATCCTTTGCATTGTGGGTTAAATGACTTCAAATGAAAGCTGACTTCAGAAAGGGTTTTTTGGTTTTGATACTGTGGGCCTGAAGGGATGCTTTGAAGAACACTGTGTTTGCGGCTACCTGACAGCCACTTAGAAGTAAGTTATTACTTTGTTTCTGAAACCTACTGTAAGGCCACTTTTATACATCATCAGTATTTCATGGTTGACTGGTGTGTCTGCTCTGTCTGGGGGGTCTATTCAGTTTCCTGGCTTGAGTTGTTAAATTCAAGTCAAAGATACATACGTATACAAAGAAACCGCAACAAATACATATATATTACTTTATAAATTGGTGGTACATTCACTGTGGAAAGATTATGTAGCATCTCTACAGCCCATCATCTCATTTCAGTGTTTGCGTCATTTCATCGTTAGGTTTTTTTTAAAGAAGTGCCAAGAAATCTGCAACAAAAATGACCTATGCAATAAAAAAATACACTCCAATGGTAAATGGAAAATATCCTAGTTAATACCTCAGACCCATATAAAGAAACGAATGGATGCAAATGAATTCCACACCACTTGCCTCTCAATGTGTTTTGCCTCATTAGAGAGAAACAGTTCAGTTTTGCCCTCCAGTCTAAAACCTGCGCAGCATGTTGTTTTTCCCCAAAGGTGGGGGGGGGGGTGGATGATACAATTGACAGAAATACCGCACCAGCAGAGAGAGGGTCTGAAGGGGAAATGGCTCGCTAACTGAGCATTTGTGTCATCGGGAGACAATTATGCACGGCGCGGCAATAACACTGATATCTCCCCATGCTGCGTCCTCTCATTGCCAGGCATTTGCTCATAAAAATAAATATAATAAAAATGACGAGCGGACGGCGGGGTACTCTTGCGTTGGCTGCTATGAGAGCTCGTGAATCTTTCCTCCCTCTGTGTTTTTTGCTGGGTATTGTCTGTCTTTAATTTTGCCACAGCGTAGTGTCTTTATTATCAAAGCTCCAGGAAAGTAGGTAACACCTTTGTAAACAACAATAACAACAAAAAACACTGTAGTGCAATAAATGAGTGAGTACCCTGTTGGTTGCCGTTATTTTTTCCTCCCTCTCGTTCACCCATCTGAGAATGTTCGATCTTTAATTTTAGTGTACCAGACTTTAGTGTGTCCTCATCAAAGGTCCTGGAAAATAAGGTAACTCCTTTGTCAACAACACACATTACAGTGTAATAGAAAGAGCACTTGCTGGATAAGGATGAGCTCACACGCTCACACGTTCGCACGCACGCACGCACGCACGCACGTACGCACGCACACACGTACGCACGCACGCACTCACAAACACACACACACACACACACACACACACACGCACACACACACTTAGACACGCACACACACACACACACACACACACACACACACACACACACACACACACACACACACACACACACACACACACACACACACACACACACACACACACACACACACACACACACACACACACACACACACACTGTTGGAACATCTGAGGTTAATTCATATCTGGCTGGTGGATGCACACTATTGTCTCGTGTCCACTCTACTGAACTGATCCAGAAGATTGGGTTTATAGACTGATGGAGAAGCAGACTACCGTCAACAACAGCTATTGGCATATTTTCGCAGTGGCCTTCGCTATCCTCTTTTGTTCTTCACCAATTGTTTGTCTCACTCGTTTATTTTTTTCCACTATTTGATGAGGCACTTGTGTCCTCGTCACGGAGGCTAAGGGTTCAAGCGGTGGTGAGGTTGTTATTCTGGATGCTGTACAATCTGTTCCTGTGTCAGAGTATTTTTTTTCACTTATTACATTCTTCGGCACAGTAGTAATTAGGTAGCCGAAGGAAGGTAAACCAACTTTGTAATTTAAGTTAATTGCATGTAATGTTTTCATTAAAAAGTTGCTTTGAACATGCAATCCAGGGGAAAGAGGGATCGGAAACAAAGCTCTCCTTTGTGAGTGCAGCCTTTAATGCATTGCATGAATGGGCCTGCAAATGCTGTTTTATGAGGTTTTTTCGGGCGAAAGGGCCCAAAGGCCCACTAGAGGGGAGCAGAAGATCCTCTTCTATTTTCTCCACAGACTTCTCTCTCTCTTTCCTCAGGATTACCCAATAATCTTAGTCAGCCTCGGTGGAAAACCTGCACAGACTGTCATCATATGGTCATCTCGCCACATAGTTAGCAGTTAGCACCTCAAACCTGAGGTGCGTTTCTGGAAGCCATACTATATTAGCTACTTTGTCGTTTGCAATGCAATTTGCCATTGGCAACTACCCAAGTCGTTACGTGTAACTGGCTAACAACTACGCTTTTGAGAAACGGACCCCTGAACACAAAGACGTACTGTAGTGACTCAAATGCATTTTAGGTCTTAAAATAAAACATTTGTTGATGTCGAGAAGCTTTTTTGATATTTGGTCTTGAAGTGTTGCAGTAGACTCAGAGGGATTTAGCAGCTGGCCCTGGCAGCTTTCTTTGAAAGCACTCTGAGTGGCTTCTTCAGTCGGCACCTGGCATTTCTCTCTCTAAGAGGACAGGGCATATGCCAGCCGAGCAGAGCAGAGCAGAGCAGAGCAGAGCAGACCAGAGCCACAGTGGCAGCTGTTTATTCCCTGGTGAGAAAGCTGGACCGAGAGCCAGTAGCCAGACACAGACAGAAAGCGTCTCCTCGTCTTCTCGTCTCCTCTTGTCTCCCCATCACGTCCTGGCCGTGTCGTTGCCATGGTGCTGCCTGGCTGGCCTGCTGTTCTATTTGAAGAGCTCTTTTCCAAACTGCGATATAAGCCATTTAAGTGCATTTTTTTATTTGACTTAAAGGTAGTATTGGGGCAACTGGAACTGGGTGAATGTAATCTGTATTTTTTTCTTACCAAATTGAAATGACAAGACAGTACTTTTATTGATTTAGCTTGGAAGCACAGTAAATACAGGGCTTGCTGAATTATTTCTCTCTCTCTCTCTCTCTCTCTCTCTCTCTCTCTCTCTCTCTCTCTCTCTCTCTCTCTAACTCATTTGAGATTCACTTTTCTCCTCCTACTACTCCTCTTCTTCCCCTATTCCTCTTCCCCACCCTCCTTCTCTTCCTTAACCTCCTTCTGCTCGTCTTCTTTCAACCTCTCTCCTCCTCCTCCTCCTCTTCACTCTCCTCCTCCTCGTTCTCCTCTCCCCTCTCTGCACACCCCCTCCTACTCCTCTTTCTCATCTTCATTCCTCCTCCTTCTTATGCCAGATGCCTGACATAATGACTAAATCAGACATGTCTGCTTTTAACGTCTCTCTCATTAAAAACTGAAAAAAAGAAAAAAGAAGTGGGGAAACATGAAAAATATAAACAAGCCGTTAAAACAGTTCAAGCAGAACAATAAGAAATGTTTTATTACACTTCTTGGTTTCATTTTCTCTCTTGTTCTGTATTAATCATTTTGTTTATTACTATTTTCCAATTGTGAATATTTCATTGTGAAAGTGCTCTCGGACTGTAGATTTGGTGATGTTGCTTTTTGTCGAAGACAGAAATTGTTGTCTTGTCGTCTACTACCCAACAGATATAAGGCCTACATTTACATGTATATTTGAAACAATGAGAATCTTGAATTTGAATTTGAAGCAACCAGAAATTTATGGCAGGGATTATAATGGATTAAATATGGTCAAGAAGCATTTTGTGGCACATTCCCCAGTGCCCTGACTGCTGCTGTTGTGTCTATCCAGAGCGAGTCCTGTGTTTGTCCAGAGGGAGAGGCTGTGATATCATGTGGGGCTGACGATGACGTAGCTTTAAAACACTCACCGTTTCACTAGCATCCTCCATGACCACCATGAACAGACCTTCGAGGGAGTGGCCCCTTGCTCCATCACCAGACCGTGTCAAGAGGGGTGAAAGCAGGATCAGCGTGGCCGGCCGTGCGTATGACCGTGGCGTGCGTTGGGCTCGGTAGGGCGTCCGTCTGCGTGGCATATGCTCTCCCTTCACACCTCATTAGGCCCCGTCCAGACACCCTGCCTAATGTTTACAAGATCACGCTAATGCTGGCTGGGTGACGATGGCCAAAAAGACGTATCGTCCTTCTGTGAACAAGCAGGAGGCGAGCAGAAGTTTGTCTGTGTCTGTTTATTTTCATCCAATCTATTAGTGCAAGCATGGGCCCTGGCTCTGTTCTGCTCCCAGTCTGGTCTGAAGGCCCACGTAAACAGAATGAATATGAAATGGAGGGGCGTTTTTGTTTGGTTGGTGGTGGCAGCATCCCAAATAGGCATTACTAAGATGATCGTATTGGACAGTCTGGTGTTTGAAGAGTGTCTGAGATGAGCACACGTGTTTTTGCGCAGCTCCACTAGACATAAATCCAAAAAGCCCTAGAGTGATTTTGAGTCGTCGTTATCCCAATCCAGTGTTTGGACCATTTTTTAGTCCAAAGGAAGGCCAAAGGGGGGGTTAGTCAAAATGAAAGATGTGGAATCTGGAAGTCATTGTTAGAAGCATTCTTGGAATGAGGGATCTTCTGAGAATGTGTGTGTGTGTGTGTGTGTGTGTGTGTGCGTGCGTGCGTGCGTGTGTGTGTGCGTGCCTGTGTGTGTGCGTGTGCACATGTGGCACGTGCATGCATGCATGCATGCATGTGTGCGTGTGTATCCTGAGATCTCCGCAGGGTGTCACTGACTGTAAAATTTCTCCATGTGTAGGCATGGTGTGGTCGGATATTAAGCGTCTATGGTACCAGGGCTTGGAGGACTTCCTGGAAGAATCACGGAACCAGCTGAGCTTCGTCATGAACTCCCTCTACCTGGCAACCTTCGCCCTCAAAGTGGTGGCATATAGTAAGGTGAGCATGCACACGCGCGCGCGCACACACACACACACACACACACACACACACACACACACACACACACACACACACACACACACACACACACACACACACACACACACACACACACACACACACACACACACACACACACACACACACTGTATGGGCAATACACACACACACACACACACACACGTTCAAAAGTCCTGAATGTCATTACCAATGCCAGACATTTTACTGTATCCATACAGTATACATTCATAATGTGTACACACTTTATCTTTACTATGGCCCTATTTTTTTTACTTCTCTTTCACTCTCCATTCCCTCAATCTCTCTCTCTCTCTATCTCTCTGGATTTACACACAGACTTTTGCCCTCAGGCCATCACAGACACAGACAGTAATGCTTTCCACATGAGTGCTTTAGTATATGTGGATCTATGGCCATTCATCAATCTGTTTGCTATAGTTAGCAAACTATCAGCTCCGTCCTTCAAAACACAGTGCACAGGGGCATAAACAGATCCTGATGCTCAGGGCCATCCATCAGACAGAATCCATACAGTAGCTGTCACCCACAGGAGCCCTGAACCAACCACACTATGCTGTAACACAACAGTACAATGAGTGCATACATGCAGAGAACGTTCAGATTCTAAACAAAATAGTGACAGCATTTGGTTTGTTTGCACAAGTCCTGTTAACTCTCCCCTCATTCTGAATGTTTACGAATTTCGGGGGTATTCCGGTTGCACAATGCGCTTCCACGCATGTAGACGGAATATTCCAGAATTTATTTTTTTAATTTAATTTTTTTAAGTATTTTTTGGGGGGGTTTTCAGCCTTTATTGTTTTTTGTGAGACAGGATAGTGAAGGAGAGACAGGAAGTGAGCTGGGAGAGAGAGATGGGGAAGGACCGACAAAGGACACAGACCGGGAATCGAACCCGGGTCAGCCGAGTGGTAAACGTGTGCCCTACCATATCAGCCATGGTAGGGCCATTCCAGAACTTATTTTAAACAGAATACTCTGAAAAATCCATTTGAAACTGGACTGCCAAATTTTTCTTCAGTTATTTACATGATGTGTAGGTTGCGAAAAGTCTTTCCGTGGGTGTCTCACAGTGAGGAAGTGGATGTAGGCATGTGTTTGGAGTCTTGACAGTGTAGCCAGGGAGAGAGAGAGTGAGAGACGCAGAAAAATTGAGAATGGAGAGGTGAGGGCAGAAACGGCTTCAGCTAACACTCTGAATTAAATATGGATCTTGGATGGATACAAAACAATCGTACATTCTGAACATTCTGTATAGTACAATGTGCACAATTAGCGCATAGCCTACAGCTTTCATTACATTACATTACATTGCATTTGGCAGACGCTTTATAACCAAAGCGACTTTCAAAAGAGGACATAATCAAGCCAACTTCACAAGCAAATACAGCTTTCAGTACATTTCAACTATTTGATCTATCTTTCTATGTCTCTCTCTCTTGTCTGTTAAACCATGTGTCCATCTGTCTATTTATATTTGTCTGTCTGTCTGTCTATGCATGTATGTCTGGCTGTCTGCCTGTCTGTCAATGTGTCTGTGGTTTCTCCTCACTGCATATGCTGTTTTCCTCTGGTTTGCGTCAGTTTAAAGACCGGGCGGATACGGAGAGGAAGAACTGGGATGCGTTCCACCCCATCCTGGTGGCGGAGGGTCTGTTCGCAGTGGCTAACGTGCTAAGCTACCTGCGCCTCTTCTTCATGTACACCACCAGCTCCATCCTGGGACCGCTACAGGTAATGACGCCATTACAAACACTGCTAGTCTGCAGACGCATACAAAAACTATGACCAGTGAAATACTATATGGGACTGCAATACAATGGTACTGCCACCAGCTCCCATATTGGGAGATGCTGCATACTGTTAGTGTGCAGACATGTGCAGAAACTAATGTAAAGAGTACCAAGTAGTGATGTGTGTGGACGCACCAGTGACAGCTTTGCATTGGCCCAGGACAAAGTCGTCTGAAAGGGGCCCCCAACCCAATTGAAACAATATAATGAGAACCCAATTCTGGGCCACCCTCTCCCTGGGCCTGCGACAATTGACCCCTTTATCCGCCCTGTCGGCTTCCCTGCAGCTACAGTATATACTTCATACCGAAATCCAGCAGTTTCTGAATCTGCTGTAGGTAGGGTCACCATGGTAACTGCATTTCTGTCAGATCAAGTCTCGTCAAAAATGAGACGGGAAACAGAGATGCATTTCAGAGGCTTTATTTCTGAATGCAGACATTTCTGTTTGGCGGTATGGCTCTGTTCGGAGGAAGTTCCCCTGCTTCTCCATGAGCTCCAAGGAAGCCAATACAAGAAACAGCAGCATCCTCAGGTGGAGTGCCATCCATTTAGCTGGAAAGGCAACATACATACCCCCTAGAACAGAGCAAGCAACAATGACAACAGTATGACATTGTTTGGCAATGATTAGTCAGGTGGAGCAGGGGAGGTGGTGGGAGCAAATCAAACAAAGCAATGACAGGAAAACGATTTCGTTAGTTTAAATAAAGTGCACCAAAGGTCAGCATCCAATTGCGCCTGATTAGCAATCAGCACATGATTAACCAAAGCACAGCTGATTCATGGAGAGCTGTATAGGTTGGGTCTGCAGCGTCAGCCAATAGGCAAAAGGGTACGTTGACTATGGGGCACCTAAGTCTCCACCCCTTCCGGGCGGCTTCTGGGGCTGGCAACGGAGAAACTTTTGACTGGGCTGTAATGGACTGATCAAAGCTATTTTCCGACCCACCTCGCATTTCCCCGTCGATCACACATATGCTGTGCCTCAGAATTAATAACAACCAATGGTGTGCTTGATGACTTCACTTGGCAAGCGATTTTTGAGTTGTGAGTGTGCAAAAATATGTAATTATTTGGACTACACTACAGACGTCGCATGTCCGACGTGCAGCCACTTAAGCCACCATGCAGCGGTAGGGTTGGCTGTGCCTCGGTTCACGTCAGATATGCGAGGCGCAAGTGTAGTCTCCAACACAGTTTTGCACAAAAGCTAAAATAACGTTTCTTGCGTGCCGAAAATGAGTGGTCTTACGACGCAAATCCAAACCTTTCAAATTCACTGTCATCATATGTGAAATCCGGAGCACATGCCAAACGGGATGAGGATTTAGCTTGACTCGCTCCATTGACTCTCATTCAAAATTTTGCGAGCTCCTGCCCCATGTATCGGAAGTAGAAGGGCGTGACTTAGGTGCCCCATGTGGTCTGCCAGAACTAACGCAGGTTGCTCGATTTAGTCAAAGCAGGCATAGCACACTTCAAAAGAACATACAACGTTAACAAACTTTTGGAAGACTTTCAAAATGTAGCAAGATTAACTCAGCATTATTCAGTAGTCCAATTCCTCTAATACAGTACACTGCAAAAAATAAATTTGCATCCTGCTGCAGGTAGGGTCGCCATGGCAACTACTGGTACTGTTTGTGTGTCTCTCTCTCTCTCTCTCTCTCTCTCTCTCTCTCTCTCTCTCTCTCTCTCTTGCTCTCTCTCTCACCCCCTCTCAGATTTCAAAATATTCATAAATTATTCACCTTATTAGATCAGGTCCACATATTCTGCTATGACTAATGTAATGATACCAACTCCTAATCATAAATTTAACTGAACCGCAATTCCACATAGACCTGGTGAACATTTAAAATAAAACAATAACTTAATATGAAGAAGTATAACTAGCAGACTTACACAGGTCAATATTATTAACTTACGTAATAGCATTATGTAACAGTCTGGCTGATTTGATACACCACAAAAAGAAATGTATAGTAATAAATCAACTAAATATAGACTTAAATGATGTGTCTACATAGATACATCTAATCCTCCAGAAGAGCATAATATATTCACACACATTTTGTCAAATAACAATTAAAAGGCCATTTGTGTGATTTAGTCGGTGAAAGGTCGCTATTTCAGCTCAATAGGAAATCATATTATCGTCTGCATTCTGGGCCGCTGGAGCAGCAGGCTGGTTGGCTGGAACAGCATATGGCCCCGTCCAATTCATTTAGTGGGTTTCCATTTTAAGGGCCAGGGCCTTGCTAGCGAGAGCACACAAGGTTGTTTTGTGCTGCACACACAATGCACAGAGCAGAGAAGCAATATGTGAGCAATTTGGATTAAATAACATCAGATAAAACAATGAAGGATGAATCCGGACCTTTTTGCCAGGGCAATACCTTACTGTATACACTGTATACACCAGTATGTGTGCAGTATGTGTGGGTTTGAATGTGGTAGTAATTTATATTTGCTTGTGCATTCATGCACGCACGCACGCACGCACACACGCACACACACACACACAGAGAGACACACACACACGCAGAGTCGTACTCAGTGTCCTGAGTCCTTAGCAGGCAAGTCCAAAGCAGACGATTTCAGAGCATGAATACTTTGGTTTGTTGATTAGCAAATCTGCTTTCTCCATCTTTGTGGTTATTTGCTTCCTACATTAGCCTTCCCTCAGATGCCTGGTTCAGATTTCAAATATCACTTCAGATTAGGGCTGCACAATATTAGAAAAATATGCCATACACGATAACATGACTGTATACCGTGATATCGATATTACTCGCGATATTTAATAAATACATATATTTTCCCCTCTCTACTTCTACACTTTATCATGTATAAACAACTGAGAGCAATGTTTTATTTCCAACATTATTCTCTATTAGGAAAAATCATGTCAAA
>NC_085865.1:24719066-24784066 GCF_034702125.1 Engraulis encrasicolus | reverse complement strand
TGTTGCCCATTTTTTATCCAACCTGAAATGACTTTATCCAGCACAGAAGAGCAGTGGGAACTGGGAAGTCATTTAAAGTACACTAAAAACTAAGCTTTGTAGGCTTGTAAGCTCTTTGGCGAACAACTGAATTGCTTATTGATGTTAAGGCAAGCTGTAACAGTAGGGATACTTTAGTAGATTCTCCTATGCTCCTGTTTTTGGCATGCTCTTACAAATACTACCGGTATACAGGTATATTGATATTTTTTGTTTTACAGTACCTCTTTTTGTATCAGCAACATGTAACAGGATGTACTTCTATTCAGTAGTTAAATTGTTTTTATAAGGTAGAGGGGCTTTTCTTTATGTGATATCAATATCTCACCGTTATTGTATAATACTGATGGAGCTCAGTCCTGGTTGCCTTTTTTGCCCTGGGAATGGGCAAAGATCAGCTTGTTAACTTCAAATCTGCCCACACTGTACTGTGTATGCCCAGTGTACATAAGCCCCATCATAATACATAGTACAGCAGAAGTACATTGTTTTGCTTATTGGCACACACTTGTTACTATTTACATAATTGATACAATGGGGACAATGAAATATAGTATAAACAGTATACCATCGTGATCCAACTCTTGATGTTCCATTATGCCATACCGTAATTTTGTTGGGGTCACTTGACGTTTGAGTCAAGTATACACAACCTATGACAATGATTGATTGGGAAGCGAGACATCAACAGTAATTTCATAATCACTCAGATATTACTGTGCCTGTGGTGATGGAATAATATTCGCCTTTGACCTCTTTTCATACATCAATATGTTAAGTACATTACCTACTGTCACATGCTTTGTGGCTGTAATGGATGCAGCAGGGATAGTTAAATAGTTTTACTGCCATGTTCCATTTTTTGGGATTTTGGGATTAGGTCAACCTTTAACTGATTATACACAATATTTAGTAGAGAGTGAGGAGAGAGAATCAGCTTGGCCAAGCTGAACCACCATCACATCAACAGTCATTCATCATAATCACTCAGACATTACTGAATGCTGTGATGATGGAATAACCTGCACCGTTGACCTTAACCTGACCTTTACCCTCTGTGTCACCTCAGGTTCATGGGGACGTGCTACGCGCTGTTCTGGTACATCTTCTCTCTGGCGCACGTGGCCCTGTTTGTGACGAGGATCAGCTACACAGAGGAGCTGCGCTCCTTCGTGGGGGCCCTGATCGTGGGCACCTACAACATCGTGGTGGTCATCGTGCTCACCAAGCTTCTGGTGGCCATGCTGCACAAGAGCTTCAGGCAGATTGCGGTGAGTTGAATGAATTAATTAACAAATTAATAAACAAATGAACAAACGAATGATCAAATGTATGAATGAATGAATGAATGAATGAATGAATGAATGAATGAATGAATGAATGAATGAATGAAATCTACCTTCACTTTTTCTTCTTCAAGCGTAGGGCATATATTGTGCTCTTGATTCAAAAGATATTCAAAAAGTCATGGAATCGTAAATGTTACCACTTCAGACTCCAAGACATAAATTACTTAAATTGTTACAATACCATTACCAGTACAAAACTGAAACTAGAGCTGAAACAACATTCAAAGCAACATAAGGGTATTACTGTACATAGATGTGGGATGCAATGAAATCACATTCAGCTTTGTCCTCGAATGAAATGTGCTCTACAACTTAAGATGAATTGTTTATATTTTATTATTTCATAGCATAAAATCATGCTTCGTAGATTTTAGAGATCTTCCACATCATCTCAAAGCTAGCTGATACAGTAGATGTTTATCCTAACCAAAGATAATGACGTAGAAACTAGCTTGCAAAATTAGCACAAACGCATTTTCATATTAAACTGTTGAATTAAAAAAGGGTAGAGGTAGATTTAGTCATGATGCTTAGATGAACATCCTCTATTAATTTTTCATAACATCCAAACAAAAAGATAGTGACCCAATCACATTTTGTTTTCCACATTTCCAAGAATTAACTTTAGACATTAATTAGAATTTGCTGAGTCCTGTTTGTTTTCAGTTGCTGGGAAGGCTGGTGTCAGCTACAATCATATCACGGCACCGAGCTCAACACTGAAATATCTGTTGTTTAGAGAAACAACTTCCGAAAAAGTCTGACTTCCATGGGAACTAACATTTTAGAATGTAAACATTTTAAAGTGATCATCTCCATAATATGGCTTTGCAAGGGGAAATATTTTGTTTGACTTTATCCGTCTGTTTAGAGATCAATCTTGACTCCCTGCCTTGACTCTTCTACTGAGTTTAATCATATGTTTTGAACACATACGACAAGGCCAAAGGCCTAGGTTTACAGTTCATGTTAGGACAGCATAAATTGTGCAATGGCTCAAAAGACTTGGCAATAGAATCATTGATCTCTCACTGAAGACCCAGTAAATTACCCTGCAGCACAACTGAAAATGGCGTATGAGCAATGGCATCGGTCTTGCAGTCATGGACAATAAGGTGGATACATTAGATTCATCTGAGAACTTGTAGGTTCCCCTACCCTGATTATCATCGCCTTTCAAATCTCTTCGAGACTTGATCTGACCAAGAGCACACCAATTAACGTTTCCCTAACGGCATGGTCGACCCGCCTCCCGAGGTTTGCTGCTGGTTGACTGGTTTCCAACAAAGTGGGTGGAGTTCCCGTTTTTTCTGGAGATCAGAAACGATATTTACATTGCTCTTGGCCTGACTAGAAGGAACGCCGAAGGTGTTGCGACACTAGGAGAGCGTGGCCTGGCTAAGGTTCCCCCACAGTGGCAAACTGAAGAACCTCCAATTTGTTCAGTGTACTCAACGCTCTTGTGTTGCTTTTGCTTTCAGAACCACGAGGATAAGGAGTGGAAGTTTGCCCGTGCCAAGCTGTGGCTCAGCTATTTCGATGACAAGTGCACTCTTCCCCCACCCTTCAACATCTTGCCATCCCCCAAGACCGTCTGCTACCTCATCACCAGCCTCAGCAAATGGGTCTGCTCACACACCTCCACGGGCAAAATGAAGAGACAAAACAGCCTCAAGGTGAGAGGGTGGTCAAGGTGTATGTGTGTGCGTGTGCGTGTGCGTGTGCGTGTGTGTGTGTGTTAGAGGTGCTCCGATTGCTCGGCTGCCGATCATGACCGGCCGATAATGGCCAAAAATAGCCTGATCGGTGATCGGAAAAACATGCCGATCAAAAAACCGATCGAAAGATATTAAATTCCTCACGCAACCATTTGCCTTTACACCTGGCGCTGCATGTAGGCGCTGGGTCTGCACAGCTGCAACTGCACCAAAAGAAGGCATCTTTGCTTGTCTATAACTTTTCGCCATTCCCCCCTTCATTTCCACCATTCATAACCATATCTGCATCAACAATGATCTGATTTTCCGATCAATGCGCCGTTTACCTGACAATGTAATTTGCGATTGAGTACTCGCCAGTGAGCCATTTTACGTTATAACCTGTGTAGTTGCCTCGGTCAGCACGCGACAACTTCACGTTGTCAGCACGAACATGTCAATTATTGTTTTCAAAGTTGTAATTGGCAGTCAGTCGATTAGTTTGATAGTCGCTGAAACACCAAACGGCGACAGATGTGGTTAAAACTTGAGAGAGAGATTCAGGACGGTAGTGGAGCACTGCAACTGTGGACGGTGACAGAGAGGGGAGGGGCTCTCCTCACGAGGCTGCTCAGTTAAAGCGACAGGTTGTTTTTTTCTCGTATGTGGAAGACTATTTGATGTAATGTTTCAGTTTCAATTCAATCTTAAATAGTTTAGTTATTCTATGCAATAACTTATACATTGATTAATACTGTAGACTGTATTACCAACACTAGTCTGAAAGATAATAATAATAATAATAATAATAATAATAATAATAATAATAATAATAATAATAGCCTAATAATAGACATGTGAAAATTAAGATTGATTGGTTTATGGGCAGAAATGGTATTCAATAAGGATAATTAATAGGCTATTAAAAAAATAGGAAATCATTTTTGTGATCGGCAATGATCGGTAATCGGCAGATAAAGATTTTTGGTGATCGGTATCGGTGATCGGGCCAAAAAATGGTGATCGGAGCACCTCTAGTGTGTGTACGTGCCTGTAGCCAAGGACCGATTATGATTCCATGGGCCCCTGGGCCAGACAACAAGAAAGGCTATCCTCCATGAGTGTTGCTAGTTTACAAAAAGACCCAAAGTTTTAGATCAGACGTTTGAGACGATATGTTTTTGGAGTTCGGGAGTTTGTCCCCTGATAAAAAAAAATTGGAAATACAGTTGGTAAAACTGTGATTTTTATGCAATATGAGAAAGGAAATATAGAGGCTTGGGCTTCAGGGCTCCCTTGGCCATTGGGCCCCCGGGCCTTGGGCCCAGTAGGCCTGTGCAGTAATCTGTCCATGCCTGCAGCTACAAATGACTATGTGAATGTGTTAGCAAGTGATGTAGCCTTATGGGAAAAAACTTGTCTCCATTTTGTATAACAGCTGACTCACTTTATTAACTGCCACAGGGCTTTTTTTAAGATGAAGTATTAGATTGGAGCTTTGGACTATGTAAGAGAATTTCTTTGCAACCAAACTTTTTCTGCGAAATATCTTTACGCATTGAATCATTGTTTAATTATTAGATGTGGCTTGCTGATCCATGCTGCATAATAATGGCACTGACAAGATACACTAAATGAAGTACAAGCAGAACATTTGGCATAGCATACTAACCCTAGTTAGTTACGCAAATCCATTGTCTGTGTTTTGCTTTGTTAGTGATGCTGATGTGGAATGTTGGCACCATTGCTAGACAAATCAGAGGATTATTGGCTAGTCTGTCTTAGATATACTGTACTACAATAGCTGTGAATGAATGAAAGGCACATACTGTACCTTGCTTCCCTCCTATCCACATGCTGTTTACATATTACATATTTCCAAAAACGAAGACCTGTCCTCGTTTGTGCCTTTCGTCACACACTACAGAGGTTTTTCCTTTGAAAACAAATCTTTCTAAAAAAATGGATATTTTTGAAAACCCCAGTTTCACGTTTGCAAGATTCAAGATTCAAGTGTTTATTGTCAATGTCAAAAAGGCAATCCAAACACAACTTTGCATTTTTGACCGACAATTTCCTCTTGAATCTTGAATCTGCATATAAACAGAAAAACTGAGACTTCTTACCTGGACACTGCCACAAACTGACTTAACATATTTATGGCAGCTCTTGGCTTCGCCAATGGTGTGAATGAAGCTGTTTTTGAAAACAGAGGGAAGAAAAATGTATGTTTATCAAAATGGCTATGTATAAACAGCGTGTTAGACCTAAATGCTCCACAGTCTGGAGTGCATCCCTCAGAACAGCGAATGCAACGGCATTTAAGTTTAACGTTTAGTGGAAAAAATACATCAGATTTGTTTTGCTTGGTAGTAATGATACTTAACCCCTTTACACAGAGCCTAAGCTATAACTCTACTGTCACCAAAACTGTAATGACCAAGTCTTAATCTGACACTTCAGACTTTCTGTAATGTTGATATGATGCCGTTGAGGGTTTTTTTTTAAGCAAACAGTGAATGACCTCGACGGCAGTCCCCTCTGCACAAAGAGGCCACTTGATCCTGAGTGATATTATGGAAATGGTCCACAAGCTGTGAATAAATAACTTCACTTGAAGTCTTAATTACTAATTGGCACCATCTCTGGACATTTTGTTTTCGTGTTGTAGGAGTGGAAGAACCTGAAGCAGAAGCGAGACGAGAACTACCAGAAGATCATGTGCTGCCTGGTGCACCGCTACCTGACCTCCACGCGCCAGAAGATGCAGAGCACCGACCAGGCCACCGTGGAGAACCTCAACGACCTGCGCCAAGACCTGTCCAAGTTCCGCAACGAGATGAGGGACCTCCTGGGCTTCCGTACCTCCAAATACGCCATGTTCTACCCCAGAAGCTAGAATCCCATGCCGATGTATCTATATCCAACCCCCTCCGAACCAAGCACTACTGATATACCTTGTTCCCCTGAACCTCCCCCAATGCGAACTTGACCCTTGCAGCATGCTCTGGACTATTCGATCTCCTGTTTGGGATGTGAAGTGGGGACAGAGGGCGTAAATATTGACACTCTGGATTTTAACTGGAATCACACAGACACAGAGAAAGCACTCTCTCAGACACAAACACACGCACACGCACACGCACACATACACACACACACACACACACACACACACACACACACACACACACACACACACACACAGTGATGCACAAACGCAGAATTGTCCACGCCTTAGTCCTCAGACTCAGAGCTTATGTAATGGTCCCTTTCCTCCTTGTTGTTTTCTAAAAAAAGAAAAAGAAAGAAAAAGTGTCCACCTTTTCGACAAAAAAGTCTAATAAAGATTGATGGAAAATAAACTTTCTAAAAGCCCCCTTTTCTCTTATAAGGTGTGCCAGAATTAATACCCAACATGCATCACTGCTCATTACATCACAAGACATTTTGGAAAAACACATGCAGGTCCTAAATGGCAGGTTGATATTTTTCCAGTTCAAGACTTTGGCACAAGCGCTGTGCCGAGCAGTAGGACCATTAAAATGTTGAGCTCCAGTGGATGAAAGCACATTTGACCTCCGATCAGTGCCCTTTCTCTCACTCTCTCTCTCTCTCATATTTTATTACGCCAGTCCCTGTCAAAATGAACCAGAACATTCACAGCTGAATTCCCAAGGCAGAACTTTAAGAGGACAGAGAGGAGACTGAAGCTGTAATTTACAAATAAACACAAATTACCTATATGATTAGTGCCCTGACTCTCTCACTCCATTTTATTACCCCAGTCCCTGTCAAAACTAACAAGAAAATTCATAGCCGAATTCCCAAACCAGTGCTTTGAGAGGAGAGAAAGAGGAAAAGAGAGTTTGGCTGGTAATTTACAAGTCTAAAGACCACAGGAAAGTCTTGGAACATGCCTATTCCGCCACGGCTGTCTCCAGATGCAGTGAGGTGACTGCCAGGAAGTTTCCTCCTGCCTAGCCGACTTCCCCGGCTTGAGCATGTGTAACAGCTGCCATCACACCTGCTTAAGGATATAATCACTACATCCGATACTGGCTATATACAAGGCTACACTTATAATTTTTTCCAGTTTTATTGTTTGTTATTACTGGTAAATTATTAAAAGGAAATTCTTGGCGTTCGAACAGCCGTTAAATATGCCCTTGCTCTCACTTAACATGTGGCTACTGGGATACTATTTAAGCAAGACCTGGAAACTTTTGATCATGACTTTTTTATTTCATTATTCTCTCACAAAACAATTAAATATAAATTAACATATGACTAAGATTCCGTTTCATATGAAAATATCTCATTTTGCTTATTTTTATATTGCCACTAGCATTATAAACATTTTCATTTCTGATGGAAGGAAGAAACAAACAAACAAAAAAACAAGCTGATCAAGAAAAAAATAGAGTGCTTCTTTTCATCCATGATAACAAAACAAAAACAAGAATCAAGCATTATCTTTGCATGATGCCATGTTGTTGCAAAAAAAGATGCTACAAAGTTATTGCACTTGTGTCACCACATAAAATGCACCCCATCCTGGATGAACTCAACAAAACAAACAAGAGTATCTTGTAAACAGTGTGTCAACATGAACACCCACCACTCACTTATTTCTTTATTACTCCTGGAGACTTTGTCCTCTTTTGTCATCCTATTTTGGACCGCTCGGACTGCTACTTGTCCTCACTCCCAACACGCATCTTTGGAGATGGATGGCGGGATAAGAGTCAAACAATAAAAATAACAGGTTGGAATGAAGAACTCGTGACTCCATCCAGAGAGGAATGGAACCAACCTCCGTGGAAGTATGTCTGTAGATGGGAGCTTCACCATGCTGGAGCTGAGCGGATGACCAGTTGCCGTGCACCATGCCCCAGTGGGCACAAGAGGATGGGGGTAGAGGAGGTGAGATAGGCTCTGGCAAACTGGTGAACCGTGATGGGATGGGAAGGAAGGAAGAGGAGGAAAGGGTAAACAGGGCAACAGGAGGGGTGTGGGAGTGGTAGTGCTGGAGGAGGGGATTGAGATGGACTCTGAGATGCCAGACTGTTGATCCGTCATGGGGAGAAGAGGGGGAGTGTGGGTGTGGGGGATGAGATGGGCTGTGACCGACTGTAGATCTAGGAGGAGAGGGAAGGGTTGGGGAAGAAGGTGGGATTCAGGATGGGACTGGAGGTTGGGCCTAGATGAGCTTGGAGGAGTTCTTTGTTGCCCTCAGCAACGATTGGTCATTCTTGATGGGGATGATGAGGGAGGGAAGCTGGGGAAAAGGAATTGGGTGGAGGGGGTTGGAGAGATTTGTTTTCGCCCTCAGCAATGCTTGGTCATACTTCATGGGGAGGAAGAGGGTGGGGTAACGGGACAAGAGAGGGTCTGGGTGGAGGGGAGGGTGGTTGAAGGAGTTTCTTGTTGTCCCCCTCAACTTGGTCATATTTGATGAGGAGAACGAGGGGAGGCCGGGGTAAAGAAGGGCAGGTCAGTGTGGAGGGGGGAGTTGAAGGGGGGTTGCAGGAGATTCTCCTCTTGCCCTCAGCACCGCTTGGTCTTGAGCGCGCTGAAGGCCCGCTGGTTCTTGGCCTTGAAGGCCATGACGAAGTGCTGCGGCGCGATCTTCCCGCGCCCGTCCTCCTCCACGTCGCCCATGAAGATGTAGCTGAGGCCTAGTGAGATCACACACACAATGCCTGAATGCAGTGGCGGTAGACGGCAGAAACATTCAGGGGGTCCGACCAATCAATCAATCAATCAGCGACCTCTATGTCGCGCACACGGACACCAACACTGCTCCGTCATGTTTATACTATGCGCTCATATATAAACATGGGCGGACAGCAGTCCAAAAACCACTCATCATAATCACTCAACAATCATCTGTGCTTGGTTTCATAGACATGTTTTATGTAGGTAGTTAGGAAAACAAATTAATGAAAAGTACACATGTATGAGTGTACACGCACGCACGCACGCACGCACGCACACACACACACATTCACACACACACACACACACACACACACGCACAAGCACAAGCACACGCACACACATTCTCACACACACACACACACACACACACACACACACACACACACACACACACACACACACACACACACACACACACACACACACACACACACACACACACACACACACAGAGCTCATGAGGACTTCATATAGTAAACGAAGCCGCATAGTAGCACAATATGGTAGCATAGTTACACAGCTACGCTATTTCATTCACTCAAATGTATGGAAACAAACAGTCATTTGCAGCTACGTAAAAGAGCATTGAGCATTCTTTGGCTGTCCAGACGGCAAATGCCTTTCTGAGAAGAAAAATGGCAGCAGCATCTACAGCCTTGGCCGCTATCTTGTAGCCTTTTCTGCATAGTGGCTGTTAAGCAAATCAGAGCGTCTCTGAGCCTGGATGACTTAAAGATCGCCTCTCAACGTTATTTCATTAATATTGCCGTGTTCCCCAATGTTATTGAATGTGTTACGCGTTGGTCCCGTTTAAAAAAACGCTGTGGTTATTTTGTTTCAAGCTGGTGTTTAGGGCCGGAAAATGGCTTGTTCAGAAACGACAGGGTTTTCCGGCTTTCAGGGCTTACCCTCATGAATATGCGTGACGCGATAAGTAGGTGTCTCTGATTGGCTCCTTCTCATGAATATGCATGACGTAATAATGAGGTCTCTCTGATTGGCTCCCTCCCATGAATGAATGAACCCGCCTCCCCCGCTCGCGCTATGTACAACTTTGGGAAGCTGCAAGCTGTTAGCTAGCTTAGCCTACCGGTACTTGGGTCCGTCTGCTGGAAAACATTGTTTTTTGGACTAAAATCTCAACATGTCTTCAGAGATACAGCCATATATATATGATCCTGAGTCAGAGGACGATGGAGAGGTGGAGGAGGAACCGATTCCTCATCGTTTGACGATGAACGTTTCGGAATGGTAATCTCAATGTTTATTATGTTCTTGTCGTGTTATTACAAGTATGCTTAGCGTTTTAACAATCGCTTTCAACTATGCTTTCTAATAATAATAAACAATGTTGTGACCAAGTTCTGATTCTGTAAGCGTTTTGTCTTTGTAATCTTTTAGTATGTTGATGTTACAACAACCAGAAAGGGTCTTCCTGCTTAATTCCTCCTCTAAAGTAGTGTGCTTGTCTTCAGATAACAGTTCACCAACACAGAATGATCGTTCGGTAATATTACACCAATATGAAGACAGAAATTGTCTAATACCATTCATGTTTGTTAGGTGTTCATGCGACAATTGTGAAAGAATGCCGCTTGAGGAGGAGAACATTTGCTGCCGTGAGATTCCCCAGGTACGATAGACATTTCATCTCTTGCTCAAAAGCTTGTGTACAACCGTGTTGGGCAGTAATGCATTTCAAAAGTTACGAACTACTACAATGCATCACTTTTCGCTGTAATGCGGTAATGTAAGGCATTACAGGGCAAAACATTTACTACTGTAACATTTACTACTTAGTTACAATGCTATTAACTCAAGTTGCAATGCATTACAATGACCTGGATTGTGGTGGGTCAGAAAGAAGCTATTCCTGAACCTGGTAGTTTCAGTCTGCATGCTGCCAAAGTAGCATGTAATCAGTAATGCATTCGTTTTTGAGTAACTTGCCCAACACTGGTGAGCAATATGCATCATACTCTGATGCTTATGCAGAATACATTTTACAGCTGGAAGAGAAATAGTAATAACTACTAAGTGTTGTGTAAGCTACACCAGTCCCAGTGTTCTGTCGAGCTCTTTCGTCAGGCCAATATGTACTATATGCATGCATACTTTTACAGTGATGAATTTCAAATTAAAAGGCAGTATATTATTGGATAGAGTTTTGGGTTATGAAATATATGACAGGGCAGAGGGGTGTGTCGCAAAAATATTTTTTTGGGCCAAAAGGGGATCCCAAAAGAAAACGTTTGAGCAAAGAGAGTAGATTAGAGCAGTGTTTCCCAACCTTTTTTGTCTCATGTACCCCCTAAGCCTTTTCGTTGTGCCATGAGTACCCCCTAACTCATGTTTTACATCACTTTTTCTATTGCAGTGTGACTATGCTCCATGTATTTGTTAAAATGTTAAATGTTCAAGTACCCCCTGCAGTGTGCTCACGTACCCCTAGTGGTACACGTACCCCTGGTTGGGAAACACTGGATTAGAGCAAGGGGAATCAAACTCTTTGTGATTTTTGGTGGTGGCTTGCACAAGAGACCACCATCTAAATGCTAAGGGGACATTTATTCTCAACTGTAAGACTCCAAAGCTCTCCTAATCGAAGGTCTCCTAAAGGGTGTTCACCTGAAATCACATGGATCCTGGAAAAGCCATAGCCTGAAGTATCTTACTCTAATCTACTCTCTTTGGTTTGACAGCTGAAGTCCAAACCCTAACCCTTACCCCTTGGGGGCGCTACTGCACTGCGGTGTAGAATAGGTAGCTCATAATCGACAAGACACTAAACAGACGTAGTTGTGCTTTGCTTACGGTCCTTACCTCGCTTGACGAAGGGGCACTTCTTACAGAGGATGACGATCTTGGTGCTCATGGTTCGGCCCGCTTGCTGGATGGCCAAGTTGCCCTCTTTATAGACGTTTATGATGGAGATGGTGACGTACATGCTGCCCCCGCGGGTGACCGCTGTGATAACTGTTCCCGTGACAACTAAGGTGAGAATTTGGAGGGAAAACAAGACACACAATCACACAGACACAGACAGACAGACAGACAGACAGACAGACAGACAGACACACACACAGACAGACAGACACACACACACACACACACACACACACACACACACAAATATAGTAAGGTTTTAATCATGAACTAACTTTGATTTTCAGAAGAATGCCTTAGAATCTAGCCTTTCTTAGTGATGACCATATTCTCCCCAAGAGCACCTTCAAACCATTGATAAAGTGATGACCATATTCTCCCCAAGAGCACCTTCAAACCATTGATAAAACAACCTTTTGAAGACTATCTGAACATTGTGTCCCCTCAGCCCACGTTCCCCATATATTATACGGGCCCCCAATGAATGACTGTTGGCTGGCTGCTGAAGAAGCTGCACAACCCAACAGAAAAGTTTAGCAGAGAGCCAGCTTGGAATGCGTTCACGTTTAACTTGGCGGCCACGGCTGGAGAACTGTCCCTGAGAGGTCTCTGTAAAGGGATTTAGGGGGTTTCACGTCTGAAATATTCTTGGCATTTGGGATAGACCTGAGAGAGAGAGAGAGAGAGAGAGAGAGAGAGAGAGAGAGAGAGAGAGAGAGAGAGAGACGCAGCTTGCTTGTCATATTTTTTCGGGTAGGCCCACAGCGACTATCTTTACCTCGCTGCAGTGATGCAAGATTCTCAGCGAGGTGATTCACACCTTATACATTATGCAAGCGTGAACATATTTTTCTTATTCCCCACTGCTCATCCACGAAGCTGTACTTTTCCCTGTTTTCCATATGCAAATCCAAGTAAACCTCGGTGAAGGACGGCAAATAAATAGCTACCTCACTTCTGCAAACAACCCTCCTTGGACATGAACTTGGCCACGCTGTTCCCAGACCAGTGAGTGACCAAGGCTGGGGCGGGTGCAGTCCTGAATCAACACTTTCATATACTAACAGATTAGGCAAGAGTCGACTGGACTGCAGTGCATTTACACTAAAGCAACAGTGTGTGTGTGTGTGTGTGTGTGTGCCCCATGCACAAATACACCTTGCTTCCACCTCTCCAACCAGAGAGAGAGAGAGAGAGAGAGAGAGAGAGAGAGAGAGAGAGAGAGAGAGAGAGAGAGAGAGAGAGAGAGATGGAAGCAAAAAAAAATGAAGCCAGTTTTCAACGAATCTTTTGAGACACGCAGTAACAAACCAGCGTGCCAAAGATAGCATGGTGTTTACCGGAGGGGAAAAAAAAGAAAACTTAAAAACATAGTTGTTTACCACCGGGAGACTAGAATCATAGCCA
Organism: Engraulis encrasicolus; assembly: GCF_034702125.1. Classification (NCBI taxonomy): domain Eukaryota; kingdom Metazoa; phylum Chordata; class Actinopteri; order Clupeiformes; family Engraulidae; genus Engraulis; species Engraulis encrasicolus. The sequence continues at coordinate 24,770,964 of NC_085865.1, read as the reverse complement.
GGGCCAAAGCCTCAGCTGATGTTTAGCTCACACCCACAAGTAACCCCAGTCCTGCATCCCAGACACCCACACAGTCAAAAGACGTGTTGTCAGTCAAACTCAGCTGCAGAGCACAGCAAAGAAATTGGGGGAGTGGGAGAGAGAGAGAGAGAGAGAGAGAGAGAGAGAGAGAGAGAGAGAGAGAGAGAGAGAGAGAGAGAGAGAGAGAGAGAGAGAGAGAGAGAGAGAGAGAGAAGGATAGAAAGAGAGAAACTGAGAAAAAGAAAGAGGAAGAAAGAGAAGGAGAGATAGATGGGGTAGAGAGAGGGAGGAAAGGCTAAAAAGTGAGAGGGAGAGAGAGAAAGAGAGAGAGGGAAGAAAGGGTAAAAAAAGAGAGGGAGAGAGAAAGAGAGAGGGAGAGGGGGAATCTCATACCAAAGTTGCTGGAACAGTAATGGCTTTCGGGGGTTCCCTTCCTCTTGCATTTCTGCTGACAGAGTGCTGCAGAGTACTTCAAAGCTAGAACAGAAGAGATAGATGCGCGGGTGAGAGAGAGAGAGAGAGAGAGAGAGAGAGAGAGAGAGAGAGAGAGAGAGAGAGAGAGAGAGAGAGAGAGAGAGAGAGAAAGAAACACATATTAGAGGATGCAGAACGCAGGGAGATGAGATTCGAGATGTGAGAGCGTATGATCACAGCTTTGAACCTCCTCAACCATCCCACAAAATCTTTCCGAGGCTCCCTTCCCTCTCTCGATACGGGGGATCTACAGAACATTTGGAAAAAAAAATAACGGAAGAGAGCTGAAAGGATATATAGCCTGAAGCCTGTGGCAGACATCTGTTTTACACAAGCTCCCAAAGCCTGCTGGAACAATATATAATGGAGCTCGCATAGACACACACATGAACGTATGGACACACACTAACAAAGCACACACACACACGCGCACGCACGCACGCACGCACACACACACACAAAGTTTCAACTGTGTTATTGCCTTCTACTGGAAGCAAAATGGGGGGAAAGATAAACAAAGAGGAGGTACATGGGGATGACAAAGCCATTTGAGCAGCCCAAAGTGTGATGACATCACCTGCATCGGCTGCCAAGTTCGCTTCTCTCTCTCTGTGCTCAGACCTGGGACAATAGGTTATTCGCCCCGTCATATCTAAGCCAGAGTCAGGGATGTGTATTCTTTTTCTGTGTGTGTGTGAGAGAGAGAGAGAGAGAGAGAGAGAGAGAGAGAGAGAGAGAGAGAGAGAGAGAGAGAGAGAGAGAGAGAAAGAGAAAGAGAGAGAGAGGAAATGTGCTATGTGTGTATACGTGGGTGTTTCATGTGTGGGAAACACAAAGGGCCCTAGCAGGTATCTTATAATTTAGACTTTGAGTCATGTATTTATACACAGTGCTTTGACAGGTAGCCTGCACTCATCCCTCTTCTTGGCATGGGCAGCTGTGATTCGTGTCACCTGGGTCAGCCAAAACACTCTGTCTTGAGCCTAGTCCATCAAATTACATTCAAAAGCGCCAATGTGTGTTCAACAGATGTTACTGGCAGCATTCATATAATCTGACTGCCATAAAGAATGCGCTTCACAAAGAGAACATTTTTTATTTGTCTATTCTTCTAAGATTCTAAAAAGTAAGTTCCATCACAGCCTCATGATTGAATGGATGACACTGTTTGTGAGCAGAATACTTGGCTATTACTACGTTTGTTACAGCTTCATACCGTGGCATTGTTAGCAATGCTTTCAGAAAAGAAAACTTACGTATCGACCTTGTTGTTGTGGGTTGTGTAGTGGTGGTTGGTGGAAGGGTAGTGCTGGGGAACTTTTTGGGTCTAAACTTGTAGTGCCCAATAAATCCGTCTGCTGTCAAACTCAAGTCTGACAGGAACTGAATGAAAAGCTGATTCCCATCCGAATACACAGGACTAGAAAGAGATATACAAAAACAAACAACCTTAGGCATTTTCCACAAGTAACCATCAATCAAACGATCAACAAGGAATCAACGGTCAAAATACATAAATATGAAACGTGTTTTGATGTCAGAGGTTTTACGAGATCATAAAGTCTATCAGCTCTATGTTTATCTAATGTCTGACATAAAACATGGTTAAAGAATCCTTTGACAACAGATACTGGATCCAATGAGTTTAGTTGTTAGCAGCTGGACTTCTTCTTTGAACTTGAATATGATTAGCTAAATGTGTTCAAGCACAAGTATGTCGTCCATTTGCTGACAGCTAAACTCCCTGGTCAACACGACATGAACGAATGAGAATATTCACAGTCAACAGGCACTGCACTCACGCTGGTGGGCTATCTCCACAGTATTTGCCGATCCTTTTCGCATCGTTGATCTCCCCTCCGTTGAAGATGGCCACATAGTCATAGCGGCAGTAGTTGTCCCTCTCCAAATCAAACTTCTCAAACTTCACCTCGATGATCTGGGTACAACGACAAAATGGTTTACTACTGCTTCTTATCCTGTTTTAGCATCTTCCATTCCAGCAACATCACATATCTGATGTCTTAGTATTGCTTAAAGCCAAAAACCTCAATAACATCGCTGTTCCAGATCTGTTCAGAGGGTTACGTGGCGCTATTCCGACATGTCGCTATTCCGACGTTAATGTCTATTGTCGGAATACCGACACGTTTTCCACCGTCCGCTGCTATTCCTACATGCCGCTATTCCGACATCCCTATCCCTAACCCTAACCCTAACCCTAACCCTAACCCTGGGGATGAAAAGTGTCGGAATAGCGGCATGTCGGAATAGCGGCATGTCGGAATAGCGCTATGTCGGAATAGCGGTTGCCCCCCGTTCAGAGGGCACGTGTGCTGCCTAAGATTCCACTTGCCTGATTCTTGGGCGCTACAATGTGCCAAGCACACGTGACCCCAGCGGGGTAGTCCTTCTCCGGCCAGTTTGGAGTCTTGAAACTCCCAGATGGCTTCACCAGCCGACCGCCACAGTACTGCTCTCCTGTTGAGATTGGATCAAACATCAAAAGAATGTGGTGAGTTGACAGGTCTGGCACTAGAAATAATGTTATACTTCATCATGTTTAATGCATTTCATAGGCCCTACTGTATTGGCCTACTGTTCTATATGTTTCTTTTCTTCATTGTGTGGTTATTGTCTCTATTCCTGTTGTATGTCATACTACGGCAACACCTTAGTTTCCCAGTCTAGCATCAATAATGCCTAACATCTTTCGACATTGTATCTATTGCAAAGCAATATCTGATTCATGTTCCGTTATTTATAGGAAACCGCAGCTCTTTTTGAGGGATGAACATCCCGTCTAAGATTCCACACACTGTAGTAATTTTAGAGCAACAGTTGTTGCCCTTCTGTTCCTTTCAAGGTTGATTTAAATAATTTAATCTCTGACTGACGTTCCCTGTAATTCAGTATTTAAAAAGGGGCTGCCAACGCCACAAGAGAAGGGGAAAGAGAGGAGGAGAAGATATGAAGATATCAAGTCACATGCCATCAGCATGTTGCATGCAATGCATACCCACGCTGCCTTGCTCTGTGCAGTGTGGTAGTACACAAAATCCAGAGCCTTATCTTCTGACTCACTCTCTCACAGGACCCCTCTGACCAGATGTGTCAACACCCCAGGACTGTCAAGCTTATCCTACTTATCACTCTTGATAAAATGTCTGAACCAGTTTTTTTATCCCCACAGAAGCCTAAATTCAGACACGGTGCCTGACTACCATCAGCTCTGCTTTCACACTATTCCTTCAAAACAAAGTCCAAAAAATCTTCACAGTGCCCTGCTCTGACCTGCTACCTTACTGTCTCTCCACCATCAAACAACTCGCCCTCTCTAAAATCCTGTTGTGGTTAGCCAAGCATGTCAGGGGCAGGCCAGGGTGAGCAGCGGGTGCTCTGGGCAGACTCAGACTCAGACTCAGACTCAGACTCTGACGCCAAAACTCTCTGCCCAAATAGAGGATTTTAGGAGCCGCGAGGATGCCTAGTGTATAACAGGGTGCTTAACCCCGGCCCTGTTTTGGGCATAGGCCAGGGCTCAGATAACGGTTTCAAACAACTCTTTTACAGCTGTCAGGAGGAGGAGGGAGAACAGGCGGAGGAGACACCTAGCCATTAAAATTCCAGCGTGTTTGTAAAGGAGGAGAGAAATGGAGGCAGTAGAGGAGTGGAGGGAGGAGAGGAGTGGAGGGAGGAGAGCTCCGTGTCAGTCGTGCTGAGTAAGGGACCACAGGCACAGGCCACTGGTCTCTGGCTCTGTCCCTCCGACATTGGTGAGACACAAAGTACATGCGAGAAATTCCACGTCACACTGTAAACTGCGAAGCCCCTGCTTATCCCTTCTCTTTCTCTATCTCTCTCTCTCTCTCTCTCTCTCTCTCTCTCTCTCTCTCTCTCTCTCTCTCTCTCTCTCTCCCCCCCCACACACACACACACACACACACACACACACACACACACACACACACACACACACACACACACACACACACACACACACACACACACACACACACGCCCACACACACACACACGCACACACACAGCTCATGATCAACAAGTGAGCAGTGCAAGTAGCCCTCTCATTCTAAAAACCCTGCATGATGATCCCTGTTTATGACAATCCACAAAAAGAGTCCCGTTGAAGATCATGTGGTTTTATGTCTTCTTGTCTTTCTTTTGTGGTGACAAGGACTGATTTCAAAGACTCACTTCTGAGTCCATTAAAGTCTGACCTTTGCCCCTGAAAAAACAACTGGTCTGGGTGCCACGTGCCTCTGGAAATGGGCTGGTGTGCCATTTTTTCCACTGACGTGCTTTTCCAAAAACAGTCACACAAACACACCCCACGGAAGCACAGCAGGCTTAAATGTTGTCCAGTCATGGAGGAACAGATGTTGAATCATCTGATGAGCAGGCTTATAATATGTTGCCGTTTCAAGGGAATCCTGGTCTGGCTGGTAACAGTGAGTAACCTACGTCCTACACATGGACTAAAAGACTCCCCTGAGACAATGACTAGTAACGGCATATCACGATGCATTCCCTTGCATGTTAACGCAGCTACTGTGGGCCTACCTTGCTCATTTCAACGGAATTCCGGACTGGTACCAGTAAGTCCTTCCTCCTACACATAGATCGTAAACACTCCTGTGAGGCAAGAAGAAGTGACGGGATGCCATGTGTTGCCTTGCAAGGCAACTGGTCAGGTAACAGTGAGTAACATCTTACAAATTGACAGTAAACTCCCCTCTGAGACAACCACAACTAATGGAATGCCATATGTTGCCTTGTATATCATCACAACTATACCTCACTCATTTCAAGGTAGCCGTGAGCAATCTCTTAACCATGAACAGTAAACTCTCCAGTCAGACAAGAGCAAGTGACGGGATGCCACATGTTGCTTTGGATATGAACAGCTACCTCACTTGTTCCAAGGTTACTATTCAGGTACCACCAGGGAGTAACCACACACACATGGACAGTGAACTCCCCTGTGAGACTAGAGATTGTAAAGGGATGCCATGTGTCATGTCTTGCATGTGAACACAACTACATAGCTCGTTTCAAAGGAACTGGTCAGTACCCACACATGGACAGCAAACTCAACTGTGAGGCAAGAAATAGTAATGGAATGCCATGCACGTGTTGCCCTGGATGTGAAAACAACTGCCTCACTTGTTCCAACGGCATTGGTCTAGTAGCACAAAGTAACCTCACACACCTAGAGAGCAAACTCCTCTGTGAGACAAGAGCAAGCAGTTGAATGCCATGTATTGCCCTGTATACATGAGAATACAGCTATACCTCGCTCATGTGGGTGTGCGGCTGAGAACACCCCCAGGAACCCGCTGCCGGCTGTGTTTGCATCCGACACCATCTGGAGCAGCATCTTGTTGCCCGTGGAGACCAGGGCACCCGGCCTGAAGGTCCCGCAGAAGCGTCCCAGGCGCTGTCCATTGGCATGTCCACTGTAAACATCCACGTAGTCGTAGCGGCACAGGTTGTCATTCTCCAGGTCGATGAAGCGAAAGGAGAAGACAACAACTTTCCCCTCAGGAACCTTAACCACAGACGGAGAGAAAAGTTATTTTAAGGTCATGTCATGGAAGGTGTGACAAGACACACTTCAGATTAGGGAGTACTTCCATTCTGTGGTGAGCCCAATCACTGTTTAGGGTTTGGTGACAGTTTGTTTTTGTTTGGATAAAGCACACAATGATGTCTGTTATGGCAGTGCAGCACTTGGAATAGCACCATGAGGGGACATGCAACATGCAGTTTTGTTGTAGCCTACGAAAATGCAAAGCAGACTGCTCCAAAATTCAGCCTACCCCCGGGCGTGCTGAATGGCTGGCAGCCAAATACCAACCAAACAGCAATTACAGAGCCTCTGCGCACTGTTGGACTACTGGCTGTAATTAAGCACCGTTGCGTCATTTTGGGTGATAAGTGTTCTCATTCAAACCATTAAAGCCTATGATTTCCCTCCCTCGTTTTTACTGTTTACTGTACATTACAAGACGAGGATAAGTATTTTTAGAAAAGGGAAACTACTTACCGTAATTCTCCAGACACATTTTGTATTCGGTGGGTACACTCCCGGATACCCCTGGCTACCGATAACACCGGACTCCCCCGTTAGGTTGCCGCCACATCCAAAGACCTGTCTGCGGAGACAGATGGAAGACAGAGCACAGCTTAAAACGTGTGACACAGCCACGGTGCTCAGTGATGTTGACATATCAAATTGTGCCAATAACGAAGTTAATATTCCACTGCACCATTGCGCGTTATGGCTAGACATGGCCAATGGCGCAAGTGCATACGCATTGGGCACCGAAATGGAATAAAAATGAGCATCACCAGTTCTTTACTGAGAAAGAGCAACTGCATGTAGGCTATGTGAATTTCGCTTCGTATGGAATGGCATCGCAATCTAGTATCCCGTGTTGATCTTCCACCTTCGTTTTAACTTGGACCTCTCTCAAATGCCAAGCCACATATCACCGGCGGGAACATTAAGAGCGAAAAGATGCATGGTACCTTCTTTGAGGTGGCTGTTGAGCGTGGATCCCGGTTGCCAACAGCAGACCCCATGCACAAAAGACGGTGCAGATCTCCCACATTGTTGGCATATAAGACCAGGCAGTGTGCCTGTTTGCGTTATGCATTGGCGCAAGTAATATTGTAAACGCACGGTCCGCTGAGAAGAAGTACCCAGAAGTTCCTCGGGGGGAGTTCAGGCTGCAGCAGAGAGTAGAGCAGTAGATGAATATATCGTTTGTTCGGCGTGGTAGGAGGGAACAGGCAGGCAGCTGCCGTTTTCCAAAACCTGGGATCAAAGACTGATGGACTGAAAGTGAAGGAGGGGGGAAAGGCGAGGCGAGGCGCTCATGCGCTCCTTACTGTTGGAACACCTGACCACCAGTAGGAATGTCATTTCACTCTTCAGCCATTACTTTACTGCTGTTTCTTACTGTCTGGCTCTTTCTGCCGTTTTAACTGCCATGTCTCCTTCAACCATACCGGCCACTACACACCGCTGCACATTCCCTTGACTTCGAAATAGTATTGAAATAGCGAGGTAGTTAATATACAGTTATCAATACCAGACCATATCTCGCAAGCAGGGGTGTCGCTCAGGGGGGTAGTGTGACTGAGTTACCAGGGCCCCATTTATAATCGGGGGCCCACACAGTGTCTGGTTTATGTGACTGGGGGGTGGTGGTGGGGGGGCGGGGGGATCCATTGGTGCTGATTGTTCATATGGCCCACAATTTGCTGCTGCACCCCTGCCCTCAAGTGAACTTAATTAAAAAGACATTTGTGCTTCACTCAATTAGATAGATAGATAGATAGATAGATAGATAGATAGATAGATAGATAGATAGATAGATAGATAGATAGATAGATAGATAGATAGATAGATAGATAGATAGATAGATAGATAGATAGATAGATAGATAGATAGATAGGAATAGTACCACCTAGTGGCTGTAGTGAAGACTCATCCTAACCTTACCCTTATTTGTAGGATGCCAAACACTATCAATCATGTAGCACAATTGTGTTTTTGTTTGCTAAACAAAAAGAGCCAGTGTGTATTGAGCAAATCTGTGGAGACAATTCAAGCTGTGGAGCACTGTAGACTTTTAATTATTTAAGCAAGCATGCGTTAAATCAAATCATGGCTTCTGGAATCAGATGCACGGATGTGGTCTTTGTATGATACTTTCAGATGCCATTAAATAGTAGTTCACACAATGTCCAAGCCGAAGTGTGTATGTGTGTGTGTGTGTGTGTGTGTGTGTGTGTGTGTGTGTGTGTGTGCGTTTTGTGGTGTGTGAGTGAGTGAGAGAGAGAGAGAGAGAGAGAGAGAGAGAGAGAGAGAGAGAGAGAGAGAGAGAGAGAGAGAGAGAGAGAGAGAGAGAGAAGTGTGTGTGTGTGTGTGTGTGTGTGTGTGTGTGTGTGTGTGTGTGTGTGTGTGTGTGTGTGTGTGTGTGTGTGTGTGTGTGTGTGTGTGTGTGTGTGTGAGAGAGAGAGAGAGAGAGATTTTTTTCAGAATTTCGACTTCTATTTACTGTCATTCACACAACACGTACACTCAGCTCACCATTGTGGCATTTGACCTGTGGGGGGCGCCAATAACATTTCAGCGGCTGATGGATCAGATGCTGAAGGGGCACAAGGCTACGTGCGCCGCTCACTTACCTGCAGGGCCGCTGACAGCTTTGGCCAAAACTAGGACAAAGTCCTCTGAAAGGGTCCCTATAACCCAATACAAACAATATAATGTAGACCCAATTCTGGCCCCCCTCTCTGCTTGGGCCTGCAGCAACTGACCCCTGTGTCCCCCCCCCCTGTCGGTTTCCCTGATTGTGTTCCCTGAGAATGGGCAGTTTTTTTCTGCTTCATGCTCAGAATAGAAGTAACACATGTTGGCTAGTCTGATGTAAGTCAACTATACAGTAAGTGATGATTGAGCCATTTTAGCACTTTACAGGCAACAATACTAATTCTACTTCCAGGTTCCTATGATATTGTGCAATGTATGATAAAAATCACCAGTTTCAGCAGAAATTGAATTGCATTGTGTGCACTGTGTGTGGTGTAGAATGCTGTGTAATCAGGTGGTGTCACTTGCAACATCAGCAGGCACTGGCAGGCAACATTTCTTGAACATCCAAAGGAACTGTCTTACCCACTCCCAACACTTATGTTGCTCCCACACTTTTGAATGCAATGCAACATTATAATATAATTACATTACAGTCCATTACAGTGCAGTGCAATTATCTGATGCTTTCATAACGATTGGCTCATAGCGATATATTAGCCTGCATGAATTCTTCATCTGTTACATTGCATTGCATACACTTTGTTGCTGATGCTTTTATCCAAGGTGACTACGGTCATTTACTGTATAGGCTATTGGTTACAGTTATTTATTTGGCTACAGTCCCAGGAGCAGTATGGGGTTAGGTGCATTGCTCAAGGGCACCTCAGTCGTGGAGTGCGGTAGGGAGTTGAAGAGTGGGATTCGAACCTGCTGACCTCTGATCTAACCCCTATCTCCTTAACTATTAGGCCACAGCTGTTCCCTGGGATTCATGAAGTTCCAAAATGCACACCAGAAGGGGAGGTGTTCGCAACCCGATGCAACACTTTAAGAAATAATAAAGTGCTGCACACTCCCGAGCTGTAGCTACATGTTTTAATGTTGTCACAACGTTTTGGCCGGAGCAAGGGGCCATTGGGGCTGAAACGTCATCACAATATTAAAATATTTAGCTGCAACTCAAGTGTGTGGATTCTGTTTTCTTTTTTCTTCTTTCTTTGGGATTCAAACACGCAGCACTGATCCCAAGTCCAGCTTCTTAACCATTAGGCAGCATGACTGCCTCAATGCATTCTGTTTTACAGTCCACATACTGACCAGATGTCTGACATTTATCGCATATCGCCAGCACATGTCAAGAACATTAAAAAAGGATGCACCATGTGTCGTCCATTAGACAGGTGCGAGAAATGGCGTGGACATTGCCACAAATCCAGACCTCGTGGAACAGCCACAGTTCAGTGAGTCATGGCCAGTTAGCCATATCCAGCCACTGGAGGCTACCATACCATCTGTGCTTCCACCCAGGGCGGCTGACAACTTTGACTGGGCCCAGGACAAAGTCATCTGAAAGCCCCCCCCCCCCAACTCAACACATACAATGTAATGAAGACTGAATTCTGCTCACCCATTCATCTGCCTGGCAATTATGAATTTTCCATGCATCATCACCCCCCATCATCATAGGGCAGCTCTGGTTTCCAGAATGCCAACCAGTCCCTTCAGTAAGGAGAGGATGCCAGAGACCATTGTTTGTTTTCAGTGGCTGTGTATAATAATGTGCACTGTTCAGCCATTGGAATGCTCTACTAGTTGTTATAAAGTCTTTACAACATTACACAGTCTTTAGTAATACATTATGACAAGGTTATTGCTGTTGTGGACACAGCAAATTTATGACAGGATTCATGTCTTCAAAGGTTTCAAAGGTATGCATTGTATTTGCTTTGCCAACCTGGCCAATCCCTGTGTAGCTGGCAAGACCCACCAGCAGGAGGAGTGTGTGAGTGTCCGCTTGTGTTGTAGGTTTACCTGCTCCTAATCGGGACATTGGCTGCACAGGAGCTGAGAGCTGAAAAGCCATCAAGGAACTGGCAGTGGAGGCAGAGGAGGGCGGGAGGAGGGATAGGGGGTGGAGGCCTAGGCTTAGGGCATCAGCAGGGGACAGGGGCAGATCATTTTCATCACCCCTTCACCAGAAGATGTACTGGGATTAAAGAAGAGAAACATCTGTGACCGGTGGTGGTCCTTAGCTGATAACCATTGCCCTCATGCTCTCTGGTGTAGGCTAGTGGCTCCAGGGGAGATGCGTCAGGCTATCACTGTCAGGGGCGGATCTAGCCATTATGGGGCCCTAGGCAAAATATGAACATGAAGCCCCTAAAAGGTCATTCTTTGAATATGTACGCAAAATAATGGTCACCTGTAATTGATATTGGGATTTGTAGTTCTGTGAACATCCCTCTGCTTCGGTTTGAACTTCGGTTTGCATGTCTGTGTCATCATTATGGACTAGTCTAAAATGTACAGCAAACGGGGTAGGTGTGGTGGGACAAATATTATATAGACGTATAGAATTCTGTGTTTGGGTGCTATTGTTTTGTCTCATAAAAAAATGCCTCTGCAACCAGCATATCTTCAAATAATGGTCTGAAAAGCAAGTAGGCAAAAAGGAATGTGTTAGAGCAGCTCTTTTGGGAACTGTACCTTATCTAGGGTTGCCAACCGTCCCTTGAAATACGAACTCGTCCCGTATTTATAAATATAAGTACGGGTTACGTATTGAGCTGAAATGAGACACCGGACATTAAAATGCATTAAATTGCAGGAAATTACATGTAAGAAATAGGCCTTCAAAATTTTCAGCGGAAGGACCCCAGAGCCCTAGCCTGATCTCATGACTCTTAAATCTCTTCGAGACTTCGTCTGACCAAGAGCATACGTAACAACATTCTGAAACAGCATGGTTGACCCACCTCCCTTGGTTTCCTTCTGGTTGAGGGCAGAAAGTTTAACCAATCATTTTCTTAGTCCCAATAGAACATCTCTGCTTAAACCATGTCAATGCCTTGAACACGTCTCTACCCAGGACCGTTGAAGATGCTCAAGGGTCATTTCACATGAAATCAGACACTTTGGGACCCGACCGACACAGATTTCAATCATAGGCTACTTGTGCCTGTTTAGTAGCAAGGTAGCACCCCAGAAATGAATTTGTGTGAATCTGACACCAATATTAAAGGGACACTGTGCAGGAAATGGTCAAAAAAGGTACTGCAACTATGCTGCTTTTTGAAAGTGGGCTGCCTATTGCCACATTTGATCTTTACATGAAAGCTTACTAAGTATTAAACAATTATTTTCTAGTATGGTCCAAGTACAGTCGTTTTTGCAGCTAAAAATGGCTATTTTTGGAAATTCAAAATGGCGGACCATGGAGAAGATCCCCCTTTTCATGTATGAAAAGTGCAATTTTTCCAGTCATAATGAATACTTAGGATTTGATGCTGGTGGTAAGTATTCATGAAAAAGGTACCATTAATGAATGGGCAGCATGCATTCTGGAAATAAACAACTAAAAATCTCACACAGTGTCCCTTTAAGGGAGAAACAGACTAGCAAAGGTTTACATATGAGGGTAGGACACTATGCATTCAGCCTTGATTATATCAGTCAGTGTAAGTCACAAAAAGATGTCTGTTGTGTTATTTGAAAGCTCTTTTCTGGCTCTACAAATTACACAAACAGCATGGAATACAACAACCCTCAGAATATGAATTATCATAAATTGAAAAATTTAAAATTGAATATAAAAAAACTAATATTTTAAAATGGCCAGTTCCTTGTCTAAACATAGCCTGTAATGTCATGAACAACACATGAAATGCAGGTGTTTGGTTCTTTATTCATAATAAAGTTGACAGCAACCCTTAACTTAGGCCTACCTGTTATCAATAAAAGTAATAACTTGACAGTGCACTCTAAAATTGTTGGGCTTAACTGAAATACATGCTTTTAATGGTATTCAGTGTTTTAAAAATGGTATGGCTCACACGGAAAAAAAAAAAATATTAAATGTGGCTTTTATGACTCTCCACCAAAAGGTTCCTGACCTCTAGAAGCAGCCATTCAGTTAGAAAAAAAGAGCTGGTAGAATTCCCCTTTGCCCCAAACCTCTAAAATGATCTTTCAGATGTTGAGATGTGTGCCAAAGTCATTCTTATGGGCAATATGGGGGAAAGTATTTAGTGCCACTGTGTGATCACAGTGAAGAATCGGCAATTGATTGCTTACTTACACAAAGAAGTGGTGTCTTCCGGAATCGATTATTCATCCTAGTTAACCAAGATGGCGGACCGGACGCCTGGTGGTGCTCAGAAAGCAAATGCTAAGGTGATTAATATCTTTGATCTTGCATGCTTATAAAGTAGTTATTTTAAAATAATAATAGTTATTGTAATGTATAAAAGCATCAAGTACCTATACGAATGGGTCCATTGCAGTGATGTCGGATGCTGAAACGACAAAAGGCAAACTAATGGCTTGCTAACTAGGGTGGCTAGGTGGTTAGCTATGTAGCTCCTAGCTTGGTGACCAAACAGCGCGTTCTCTGCTGTCATTTATTGTGCCACAAACAGTCCTTCGCCCTATATAATTGCATAAACACCCAGAGGTGCAAGAAAGTTATTGCATTTCTTACTATTGCCGCCCAATTCTCATACACCCACTGGTAGTTTTGAAAACGTAAACAAAGTGTGCAGTATATTTGCTAACGTGCTTAGAAGCTCACGTTGGGCAGTATGGAATTAGCCATTTGCTAGCATTATCCTTGTGATTCAGATAGCCGCCAAATCAGTATCAACTGGTTGAACGTCTACGAAGTTCACTGTGTTATGTAGCAACTAAGTAGGCCTACTAACACAATAGCATATAGCTTCTGACAGTGCCTGATACACGTCTGATGATCACGAACTTGTGTTCAGTCATATATTTCACAAGTTGCCAATGGGTAGTTGACTTGAGTTGTGTTCTGTAATGATACGACAAAGACAAATATATTTTGTGTTTACCAGGCGTTGCTGGAGAGCAAGTTGAAGTCCTTCAGCATTGGAAAAATGGCTGTGGCTAAAAGAACGCTAAGCAAGAAGGAGCAAGAGGAAATCAAAAAGAAGGTAAACAACGTGTCATTCGAATTGGTTGTGTCTAGGATAGGAACTGGACCAATGCAATAATGCAGACCATTTTAACTTGGTAACATACTGTGTAGACTAGCCTTTTCTGTATGTGTCGTGTGTTTGTAACCGTGCGCAATTATGCATTGGCTCTTAGGAGGATGAGAAAGCTGCTGCAGAAATTTACGAGGAGTTTCTGGCTTCCTTCGAAGGGGGAGAGGGCAAAGTCAAGGCCTTTGTACGTGGAGGACTTGCAAATGCACCAAAAGGTTTGATAAAGGGTTCTTATAGTTTGCAGTCAAGCTCTGGTTTGACATGTCCAGTGTGTATCAGTCTGGTACCTACTGATTGTATGTCTGCGTTTCTCTTTACTGTAGAATCAGGTGATGATAAAAAGGGCAAATTGTATAAACCCAAACCACGCTTTGAAACCACCACCAAAAGCATTTTACCCCTGGAAACACCTCCACAATTCCTGGCACTCGACAAAAGAAATGTATGTATTACCTACCATTTTCTATTCACCAGTTCTCTACTCAAGCTGTCAATGGTACTATCATTCAATGATCAACTGTTGCGTTAAATTATGATGCATGATGAGATTAACACAGTCTTTGTCCCATGTTCTGAAGGCCATAAAGAAAAACGTAGAGAAAGAAAAGAAAAAGAGTAACCTTGAACTCTTCAAAGAGGAATTGAAACAGTAAGTCTACACCTGAAAAATAACATTCATCTTAAAGTGCATTAACTGAAAATGGATTTGTCATTGTAATATATATCGTGCTTGGTGCTGTGCTCCACCCCGTAGAATACAGGAGGAGAGAGATGAACGACACAGATTGAAGGGGCGGGTGAGCCGCTTTGAGCCCCTTGGCTTGGAAGGCAGACGCTCAGGTGAGTTGGTGGGCTGGTGGGGTCAGATGCCTCTCACAGTGATATCGCCAGGACCTCCTCCAGAGGCACGACCACCCTGGAAATTTTAGCACCACATTCTAAGAAAAGTCCTGTGGATGTGGTCCATACTTACATCTTCCCACAGAAAACTTGGCCTAAATTGTCAGCAGAGTGCTTCAAGCAGTCTGTGTGTACAGTTCTACTCTGCAGAAACTTGCTGAGTTTTGATTTGCGAGCCGGAGAAACCAGGTGTATGTACACTATGACCCTTATTTAGCAGATGTTGTTATCCAAAACAGGGGTGTATTTCTCGAAAGCGTAGTTGTTAGCCAGTTAGCAACTTGGGTAGTTGCCAATGGGAAATTGCATTGCAAACAACAAAGTAGCTAACGTAGTTAGCGACTATGGCTTTGAAAAACGCACCCCAGGTTTGGAACCTAATTTATTAGACATCTTGGTGTACATCAACAGAAATAGCATACATTTATAGCCTTGCATGAGGTAGCAATATCATGTGCTGTTAATGTTTGTATGTGTGTCTGTCTTTCTGTATTAGCCAAACTAACATGTGCTTCTGTACAGCTATGTGTGCGTTCGGTGCAGGTACGCAGCCACGGTTGCATAAACACGCGCTGTTTTGGAGTATACGTGGCCTTTTAGAGGTCCAGCCCTACACATCTCCACACAACTTTACTTTGCCTTTGTAACTTATTGTATTGTGCTTTTGAATGTCAAGTCACGCCTTTCTGCTTCTTTTAGTGGATGGTTCCTCGCGCAGAAACCGTCCAAGCAGTGGTAACTAGTCTTAATACACTAGCATGCTAAGTGCATAGTTCATTAACATTTCAATTCCAGTGTTACATGACACGCCATGGCTACACACAAAGTCCTTTTTTCTTTTCTTTCCTCTTCATTTCCAGCCTTGGATGACTCCGCTCCAGGCTCCCATGATGTTGGAGATCCTACCACAACAAACCTTTACCTTGGCAACATAAACCCACAGGTGATGTGTAACACAAGCCCCAACATCCTCCCTGCATCACATTACCTGCTGGTGTAGTTGTTACACTTGTTTGTATCACAGTGCTCATCAGGGTGCATCGGTCCATTAACTAAGAACGGCAGTGAATGTAAAGAAAGGTATTGGTGGGTCAAATAGAGATTTAGTAGCTATTGGCATCTTGATGTAAACAAATAGAATTAGACTGGAGTGTTAGTCTGGCAGTGAATGTTGTGATGCAGATGATGAAAAGGCAATGTATCTGGCAGTGGTACAAGTGTATAAAAGTGCTTATACTGGCTGGTTGGCTGATTCGCTGGCTTACAACTATACGTCGTATTCCCGGTCGAATGCACTAACTGCACTCCTGCTATCAAAGAAGTCCATGTATCACACACCATAACCATCAGGGCCACTCAGCCAGGCCAGCCATGTTAATATGCCATCTTAAGTTGTGTTAGGGGAAGGAGGTGCATGCGTACGTGTGTTTTCTGTGAAGTTATGTCATGCTGTTCTGAGAGTAAGCAGATGGCAATATGATAAGTGTTTTGATGTGGCACAAAGAACCTTCTACACATAGGAAAAGTCTGCACGGACTAGATTGACACTGATAAGGTTTTTTTTTATTTATTTTTTTTTAACTTGAAACCATATGTTAGTCGGTTGCCTATTAATTCCAGTATGTTTTCTATGATAACTTATTATACTTGTATCTATTGCACTTCTAATTTGCACCTGTACTGCGCCTCTTACCTGGTGTCTGTTTTTCCACATCTTTAGATGAATGAGGAGATGCTGTGTCAGGAGTTTGGGCGCTACGGCCCTCTGGCCAGTGTCAAGATCATGTGGCCCAGAACGGACGAGGAGAGGGCACGAGAGAGGAACTGTGGCTTTGTGGCCTTCATGTCTAGAAAGGATGCGGAACGCGCTTTGAAGCACTTAAATGGTACAAAAAACCCTTGTTTCTCTGGCTTCTCTAATGCATGCAAGTCGCTATACCAGTTATACTTCTGTAGTGATTATAGTAATCAACTTTTATTTTTGGCACAGAATTCATTCAATGTGCAGCTGAACAGGCTTCTAGAGTTCTAAAGTGCTTCAACAATTTTTAAACCTACATTTGTTTTAGCAAAAAAGCTAAATGACTGCTCGTAACCAACTTGGTCTCGTCAACCCACAGGCAAGATGATCATGAATTTCGAAATGAAACTGGGCTGGGGCAAAGGCGTGCCCATCCCGCCGCACCCCATCTACATCCCGCCCTCTATGATGGAGCATACGCTCCCCCCGCCCCCTTCAGGCCTGCCCTTCAATGCCCAGCCCCGTGAGCGCATCAAGAACCCCAACGCCGCCATGCCTCCGCCGCCCAAAAACAAGGAGGAATTCGACAAGGTAAGCGCCCCCCACACTCTGTGTGTGGCATTTTCTGGGTCATATGATTTGTTTATTTATCAGGTGTTAGGAGATTGCAAGAGTTAATGGTATGTTGGGTTTAGGATCAGTTATTGTATTAGTTACAACCTGGATAATTTAGTGTTTTGTTGATGTTTAGGTTATCAATTGTATCAGTTGTGTTGTGGGGGACTTAGAGACTATTGTTTATTTTGAATGGTAAGTCTGAGTATAGCTGGATTGTGTATTTTACTTACTGTAACGTAAACATTTTAGACTTTTTCTATTCTATACTGTAAGCAGTACAGGAAAGTTGTTCTATGCAGTATTCAATGCATTTTATATTATAATATATATTGTCCTCTGTTTTCTGGCAACAATACTCACATATTCTATGTTTATTATCTGATGTGACCTTCATATACAGACTCTGTCGCAAGCCATAGTCAAAGTGGTTATCCCAACAGAAAGGTACATGCTTTTTCTTTTTTTAATTGGTATAAAAGTCAGATTATGAAAAAACAACCAACAAAACAAACCAAAAACATCCCATTATGATCCATTTAAAAAGTATGATCCAATTGGTTCATTGGTGCACGCTACTTGGGGTTGTCTGGTTTGGCTGAGCAATGGTTGAGACAGGAAAAGGTGTTGTTGTGAGACGATGGATTTTGGGGATTTTAAGGCTCATTTCTGCAGATGCAAATGCACCTCTCCACTGCAGGTACCGGTAAGACATTAGAAGTCCCTGGAGTGGTCACAGGACGGTAGTGTTCCACAGGGCTAGAATGCCTTCTGATAGGCCCACAGACCTGATGTACACAAGCCTTTGCCCGATTTAAAAGAAAAATTTATAGTGACCATATTGCTAAACAAAATCTCTCTGCTTATGAAGCAGTAGCAGCCAGGTTGTAGCTCCTGAATGTTTCAGAATTAATTGCCCTTAAGGTGACGTCAGCATGGTAGCTAAATTCTACTGACAATTGGGCTAGCAGTTTTGCAGCAACTGACCAGATATGAAATATAATACAATTTATAAATACAGTGCTGTTCTATGACTTTTACATAATGTTGATGACTAAGCATCAGATACCACTGCAGTTTCAGTGCAGCACAGAAATGGGTTTGCAAGTCTAAACAGTTTTGATACCCCAGCTGTCAAGCAGTGAATAAAAGAGGTTGTGTCCCACTGTCAAAATATGAGCAAACATGCCTAGGCCGTCCTAAAACACTCCATGGTTCCTGTATTGGAAAGGTGCCTAGGTTGAGTTGTGACATGACTCAAACTGTTGCAGCATTTTTTTAATATAAAGAGAACGTAGGGGGAGTAATGACCACACATTACCATTTTATATAGGCTTGTCAGTGAGTGTGTGTACCTAGTGAAATCTTGTTCATGACAAACTAGGCTCTAGACTCGATCCACCTAACCATCTTACATCGCTGTTCACTAGTTTCTTGTAGTAACATTCATTAGCTGCCGCCCATACCTTTTTAGTGCATCTGACTGTAGCGTTTCCACACTGATAAAAGTGTACTGACTTGAGTTAGTCAGTAACCTACCGTCACATAGGCAAAGTTGTACTGCCTCGCAAGCATTGCTCAATCCAACCGCACTGCCCCACTGGCCTGTCAAGTTAAACTTTGGTCCTAGCCATCCTGGCCCCAGCCATATAGCCCCCCCTCAATGCATTGCAAGCCACAGCAAGCTGTACAGCCACAATTCCCCCCCAACACACTTTAGTCTCAGTGACCTTTGACATTGGCCTTGGTGAGCAGCACAAGTTGAACTGTCGAACGGCCGCAGCGAGGGATCCCTCAAGGCATCATGGGATGGATGGGGAAAGTATAAAGCCCTACAGAGTTTTTCCCAGACATTGGTACGGTCGGCTCCACCACCCACACGTAAATGTGATTTGTGTTGTTTTTCCAACCCAAGCAGACATGACAGACAAAAGAAAGGCATCATGAATCTTCTTCTCTTTTTTTTGCTGATTTGTTGGCCACTTTAGGCTAATAATTGTTTGCACAATCGGCAACTTTCTAAAATTGTCTACATCATCATCATACACTGCAGGCTCTTTTATGCCGGAGTTAACTCTCCACCCTGCTCAATGCGACATCCTTTAGGATCATTTGTGATTTATCTGTGTCAATACTGCATGATCAATTGACTGAAGTCCAGAACGACTGAGAAATCTTGGGCTAAATTCAGCCTATTAAGGCCAACAATCCTATACTGCTTTGGTTTTGTGATAGTCAAAGCCCATGGCCAATTACTGATGGATTAGATTTTAGGTGTTGTTCATATAATAGCAATAATTATGCAGGTCTAGCCCAACTTGTGTTTTTTTTTTTGTATAGCATTTAGTTGAGGTACACATTGACAATCTCAATTAAGATCTCTGATTTTTGTCAATTTTAGAGGAAAGTTTGTGTACGTTTGCTGTTGTGAGTATCCTAGTGCAGTTATTCACATGCATTTCATGACCTACAGGGGGTTATGCGTCCTCACAATGATTTTTGAATTGTTGGTTGAAATCAAATTGAGCCCAAACAAGTTTTGTCCACGACAGATTTTGTCCACATTTGGACGGTGTTAGTCTTGAGTACATAACTTTAAGTTAATGCGTTAACAGTCTTGGCAAATATTTGAAATGGCAAATATTTGAAATGCCTCAATTGCCTGAAAAGTCTCAAACTAAATACATTGGTTAGTGGTGTATTGATTTGTTTCACTGCAATATGCCTACCAGCATTTAGAGGCAATGGAAATGGGATTCATAATCAAAAACTGTAATAGAAAATGTGGACAGCAACAACGTTAAATTCACTTATCATATGGGTTTGATTTGATTTTCTTTCCTCAAATTCCTTTTTAATTTTGGCAGACACAAGTCTTCTCGCTTGGAGCCAACTGTATTGCATTTAAACAATGCCCCCTAGTGGCTAACATGTGGATTTTTTCCACTTCCAATGTCAGCAATAATGGAGATTGATGCTTGCTCAATACCAGACTTGTGGCTGTCAAAATTGCCCCCCTGAGTTGCGTTGTCTCTCTGTTGCCATGCACACCCAGAGAGACGACGGATGACTTGACAGATGAGGCCGGTATGGCGCCAGAGGTCTGAATCCGTGTGCTTTAACTGTGTTTTTCTCACAGGAATTTGCTCTGTGTCATCCACCGCATGATCGAGTTTGTGGTGCGTGAAGGGCCCATGTTCGAAGCCATGATCATGAACCGGGAGATCAGCAACCCAATGTACAGGTAGGTCATCTCTTCTGTAGACCTCTATATCCCAAGGTACAGGCAGGTATCTCTTCTGCGTGCATGTGCCTAATTTAGTCGCACATAGAATTTTTTGTTTGTAATGCTGACTATTTAAGTAAAAACCCTGAAGGAATCATGCATGTGATATGCCCTCAGCATTCCCAACAAAGGTTCTGTGCGCGACTAAGTTTCACGCTTGCAACAGACGTGTCAAGTTGGAAGTGGTAGCGTGGTGGTTAATCTACTTTCTCAGGAATCCTTAGATCGACAAATTAATAAATTATTACTTAAATGCTGGCAGCCAGGAGATGAGAGGAATAACGGCTTACAAGGTGTCCCCATTTCATCGGGTTTTTTGACTATTCTCCCTCGTCCATTATTTCTCTTGATATGGGGACACCTTGTTGGCCGTTATTCCTTACATACCGGGACACCTCGCGGGCCGTTATTCCTAACATACCATGTTCTTATGGCTCTGTCTTCTTTCATATACCATGTACACAGAGGGGTCGTCCTCTCAAAAATAAATCTGCAAATTTGTGCACATGTGCCAGTGCGTACCTGCATCTAATTTTTTTTGTTCTGCATCTGATCATAGGTTTCTCTTTGAGAATCAGAGCCCAGCACACGTGTACTATCGGTGGAAGCTGTACACCATTTTACAGGTAAGGCACCCATTCAAATGATGTTTAGAATAATCTGTGTATATGTGTAAAATCAGTCGAAGTTAAGATAAAATTTATGGACATTAATTGGAGCTCAAAGCATGCATAGAGTTCAAAAACGTTTCTCTGTGTGCTGTTTAGATGATGACGTGTGAAAAATATTTTGCACTTCACTTGATATATTTTTTTCCACCCCAGTTAATATGCATGAGTTAGAAGTTGGCGTACAAGATCTTTGCCGACTGTACACAGAAACAACAACGAACAAATTTGAACAAATCCTCCATGCCTTTTTTCCAGGGTGAAGCGCCCACAAAATGGAAGACGGAAGACTTTCGGATGTTCAAGAACGGCTCGCTCTGGCGCCCGCCGCCACTAAACCCGTACCAGCGTGGAAGCGGCGGAGAGGAAGAGGATGAAGAAGAGGAAGAGCAGGAAGCTGCCAAGAAAGGCTGCTTAAAGGAAGAGTAAGTCTATTTTCCTTTCCTTCCTTGTGTGTATGCATGCATGTTTTTCTGCGTTTGTGTGTGCGCTCACACGCTCTCTCATGTGTGTGATTTCTGTGGCAAGCGGGATAAGCTGGAAGAGATGTTGCAAGCCTTGCTTGACCCCCTGGAAACATCATGGTGGCCATGCTGTTCATGCTTAGCAAAGAATTGAATCATTTTACAACTTAACTTTGTGTGTGTGTCTTATAGTGAGCGGGATAAGCTGGAGGAGATGTTGCGAGGCCTGACGCCCAGGAGAGGGGACATTGCGGAGGCCATGCTGTTCTGTCTGAGCCACGCCGAGGCCGCGGAGGAGATTGTGGAGTGTGTCACAGAGTCCCTCTCCATCCTCAAGACACCGCTGCCCAAGAAGGTAGATCACAACACTCATTGCTCTCATATCTTACACAAAAGGCTGACCAAGTTTCAAATGGATGGAGGTGTAACTAGAAGCACTCAGAGGGCGCAGACCTCCGCCAAGGAAGCTGTTTGATACATTGTACTATGTTACACCCTAAGTCTTTCTGCCTTGTTTTTGTGGTGTTCCCGCAATTCAATTACTGGTCACTAGGGGGTGTCTAGATGGTCAAGAATCGTTTGAAAAGTCCTGGTTCCGGTTCGTGATCCGGATCACCACCAGAATTGAATCACTTGTTCCTTGGGTCATTACTAACAGCTCCACTAAGTTTTGTCCAAAACAGTAGATTAGTTTTTGAGTTATCTTGCTGACAGAATCTTTAAAAAAGTCCTGGTTCCGGTTCGTGATCCGGATCACCACCAGAATTTAATCACTTGTTCCTTGGGTCATTATCAACAAACCCACAAAGTTTTGTCCACATCTGTTGATTAGATTTGATTAGTTTGGCAGTAGATTGTTGTTAGTCTCTCTCCCAAACCCTCTTACAAATGCAATAGCCCCTGAGCTGTCGACCTCAACCTTAAGCTCAGTGGTTTCATACCTATGCTCTCTCACCAGTAACACTGATGTACATTTCAAGCATTACAAAGCATTGTCCTGTTATTTGTCCTGTATGAGTAACTTTGTGTAAAGTCTGCTGTCGTGAATCCAACATGGCATTGAAATTGTTTACAATGTAGGATCAAAGACATATGTGCAGTTTTATTTGGCTAGCTACTCCAGTTACCGTACATTGATGGTCCACCACAGATTGTAGATTTAACTCAACTGTTCAGTAGAGACTCAATTCTCTAAACGTGATCTACTTTGTTTTGCAGATTGCCCGGCTGTATTTAGTATCTGATGTGCTGTATAATTCTTCAGCAAAAGTGTCAAATGCATCCTACTACAGAAAATAGTAAGTAATCTGTCATTTTACTTTTCCAGTAAGTGTTGTTATACAGGTTTTCTCTAAAACATAAATCTGGTAGATAATTTCCATCACTACCACCGTAATCGTGACTTTTTTTTTCTTTTTTTCAGCTTTGAAACCAAACTCTGCCAGATATTCGCAGATCTCCATGCTACATACAAGACAATACAGGGCCACTTACAATCAGAAAACTTCAAGGTATGAGTTTTGGGATTCATCTGTACTTTTACTTTTATCTTTAGATTTGGACAGAAAACCACTCCTGTGTGAGAGAGTGGTTGACATTCGTAAAGCCTTGATTGAAATTTGGAAGCTGTACATGAATTATCAGAACACCCGCTGGAAACCGCTGAATCTGCGGTCACTATATGCATGTTTCTAATTTTAGCCGAACAAAATTTAAATTCCTGTTCCTGTCCCTGTTCCTGTATTCCATGACAGTTCAAGTCCATATGATTATGTAAAAAAAAAAGTTGCAGACTCTCCACTTGGACAAACAGTTTTGATCCACTTTGTATGTACAGGAGAAGTTTTTTTTTTGCCTGAGTAAGATCCCCAGTGTTATAATTGTTCTCGCTCTCGGTTTTCAGCAAAGGGTGATGGCGTGTTTCCGTGCCTGGGAGGACTGGGCGGTCTACCCGGATCCCTTCCTCATCAGGCTGCAGAACATTTTCCTGGGCCTGGTCAACCTCTCGTCAGACAAGGAGCCTCCTATGGTGACCGCGGTGGTGGTACCTGAGGTGAGTCGCTCATCCTTAGCCATCCCCGTGCAACATCGAAAAGCACCCACCCACACTTCAGTCTTAAATGGAATTGAAAGAAACTAGAATGACTTTGGTTGGCTTCTAGGCCTTTTGCCACTTAAGGGCTTTCGCCTGAACAGACATTGTAAAAAATAACAACAGTGAACAGTGAGAGTCTCATCGACTGAATCAATCTTAGACATTACTTTTATTGAGCATTTTTTTTCTCAATCATGGTCCTGCTATGAGAGATTAACCCACTAAGTGTTTGCTACCTGTGCTTCCCAGCCTGAGCCCGTGGAGGATATGGATGGAGCTCCCATTGGAGGAGAGGAGCTGGACGGCCTGGCATTGGAGGATGTGGATGGGATACCCATAGATGGAGGCCAGATCGACGGGGACCCACTGGATGGGGCTCCCCTGGACGACCTGGATGGAGTTCCCATCAAGGCCATGGAAGAGGACATCGATGGAGTTCCATGTGAGCTCAACATTTTGAACTATCTTTAAAATGTTTTTAATTGTTGTGAGTTGAAGAGTGATCTGGGTTACTTTTGAAGTGGAGTTAAAAGTCTTTTGTGACACGGGACGAGTTGAAACTTCTCAGTAGTGCACGATGATCTTCAGGACTTCGCCCTGATGGACTTTTACTCCACTTCAGAGTGCCTCAGATTTCCTCTCTTACACCCAAGACATATTCTTCTGGACATCGATGAGCACCTCTAGTTTTAAGATATTACCTTGCTGAAGCAACCACTGTATTCTCTCTCTTTACGTGTTTTAATGTATTATGTTGATAATGTTGCTTTGCAATCTTCCATGCCTGTTTCTTCACCCAGTATAGTTCACACTGATACCTCCACATGTTTGACTGTTTCCCTTTCCCCTCATTACTTACTGTTTGGCTCAACATCTGTTGTTTTTCAATAAAAGTGGCTTGATTTTAAATTGGGCAGTATAGTTGACCAAGACCCCCGTGCTCTGTTTGGCAGCAGTAAGACTTGGAGCCATAATAATTAAATTAAAACCTAATCTGTTTGTCTGCTCTTGTCTTCTCTGCAGTTGATGGGTCTGGAGGGAAAGGAGGTGCGTTCAAAGTCGCTCCCTCCAAATGGGAGGCAGTGGATGAGGCTGAACTGGAGGCACAAGGTAACTCAAAAGGCACTTAGCTCCGGACATGTTGGACAGTGGAGGGAAGTGGGAACACTGTATTATGGCTATGTAATAAGAACATACACATGCTGATGAAACGTTTACTTTTCTTAACTCCTACCAGCTGTCACAACATCAAAATGGGAGATCTTCGAACCACCTGAAGACACTAAAAAGAAGTAAGAGAGGATATTTTTTCTCACTGGCTTTGTGAATTATAATTGTAAAGAAATTTGACGCTTTGACATGACTATAAATCTCAATATGAAACAAATATGGGTGATTTTTTCTAATTCATCAGGAACTCCTGATTAATTCCGTATAGAAGCACGGTCACTGTACTAAACTCAATCACAAAATACCACCCTGAACACTGTCATGAGGTACTTTTTGTTGTTGGCTGTAGGTCGGAAGAGAACAGCGACGAGGACTCCAGAAGTGCCCGATCAGAAGAACAGATCTTCTCCAACCCCACCAGGGAAGAGCAAAACGACTCCAAGACCAAAACGCTGGAGCTGAACGAGGACAGGCGCTCAAAACTACGCGAGATTGAAGTGAGCCTTTGTTCACCTTCTTTTGTTTGTTTTTCTTTTTTTGTCCTGGTCTGGAAGGAGCTGCTGCGCTTGCTGCCTTGCTTTTCCATGTGTCTCTTGGCGACAAGAGGTTTTAATGAGGATCTCAGTCCAATAAGCAAGTAATTGGTTCATCAGCCCAGCCAACAGCTGTACAAATACTTATGACTAAATGAAAAGGGCAGTTTTACTAGGAGCAAACTGCTTGACGTTCTTTGAACTTGTGTTCAATGTAGTGCTGTTTTTTAATGCTCTGGCAACACTGTGTTTTAACAGTCCCTGGAATAAGCTTCTAAAATACTGTGTTAATATGAATCTTGTGTTTACCAGAAGCAAACTGCTGGAGGTTTTTTGAACGTGGGGTTCAATGTACTACTGATTTTCAGCAGGCGCTGGAATTAACAGACTTTCAATATGAATATTATGTTTTGTTCTCCATGCAACAGGTCAAGGTTATGAAGTTCCAGGATGAACTGGAGTCTGGTAAGAGGCCCAAGAAGTCTGGCCAGAGCATTCAGGAGCAGGTGGAACTGTACAGAGACAAGCTGCTCCAAAAAGTGAGAATAACAACTTTGTTTCCATAGCACAATTCATACAAATCATGGAGCTCAATATGCTTTAACAGTGTGATTGAAATAAGGCATTAATTTAATAGGGCAAATATACAGGTCCTTCTCAAATAATTAGCATATTGTGTTAAAGTTCATTTTTCCCCCATAATGTAATGATAAAAAATAAACTTTAACCTGAAATATTTCAGGTCTTGTATTGTTTTAATATTGATGATTTTGTCATGCAGCTCATGAAAACCCAAAATTCCTATCTCAAAAAATAAGCATATCATGTAAAGGTTGTCTAAACAAGCTATTAACCTAATCATCTGAATCAACAAATTAACTCTAAACACTGGTAAAAGCTTCCTGAGGCTTTAAAAAGTCCCAGCCTGGTTCATTACTCAAAACCGCAGTCATGGGTTAGACTGCCGACCTGACTACGATTATTGAAGTCAATGGCAGTGGCATTGCATGAGAGTTATGGAAGCCCAGATATCCTTGATGCTTAGCTGTCAGCTGTTTTTTGTTGTGTGATCTGGTGACCCACACTTCCCACTTCATTATACCTCATAGATTTCCATACCACGTTTTTATGCTTTCGTGGTTATGGACATTCTAATTTGCCAGGAATGAAACCCCATTGAAAGTCAATGGAATGTTCTGTCTGGTGATTTAGAATGAACTTTAACACAATATGCTAATTATTTGAGAAGGTCCTGTATTGTATGTAATGTAGCGATGTCCAAGTTTTAAAGGAAATCAATGCTGTTTTTATTCACACATTTATGTTTTGCGGCTGACTGCCTGGTACTTAAGAGAACGTTATTTTTGTTTCTTTATCAGGAAAAAGAAAAGGAGAAACTTGAACGAGAGAAGGAGCGGGAGAAAAAGGACAAGGAGAAAGAGAAGGAGAAAGAGAGCCGGTCCAAAGACACGAAGAAAGAGAAAGAGAAAGAGGATTCCCCTCCGCCTAAGAAAGAGAGGTATGTTCTGTAGCATATACTTTGCATCCCACTGGGAGCATTGTGGTTGACTGAGGACTGTGCAAGTGCCCGTTCCCGCACCTAATCTCGAATCGGCTGTGGTGTTCACACTGCAAGTCTGAGAGTTAGGTAATCAAAAAGTTTGTTTGTGATGTGAATGATGCACTTTATGGTGAAGGCGGTCATCTGAAACGACAAGGACTTTGTATCGCAAATGTAACTTATATAATTGTTTTTTTTTTTTTTAATTTGTATGTTTTTCATATGAAAAACCCATTATTATATTCATGTCTCTGATACCAGCTGACCCACCTTGACTACTAAATATTCTGTGGTCTCCTATTGATGGCGAATGACTTCATGCATCATACATCGCACAGTTGCTATTGAGGGAGTAAATGTTTATGAATCATCATCCCCTCCCTTTTTATCTCTGGTTTGTTTGCGGTGTTGCTAGGAAACGGCGACACAGTTTATCTCCGAGCCCGCCACGGAGCACCAGCAGGCGGCGGTCCCCCTCCCCTCGGTCGGAACGATCGGAGCGGTCAGAACGATCAGAGAGGTCGTACCCCAAGGACACCGTGCGGTCGCGGTCATCTCACAGAGACTCCCCTCGCTCCACCACCAAGAAGTCCTCTAAAAGGTACCTGACACTAACATGCTGTCCCACCCCCTATGCATTACGGGAAATGTTCTGTATTGCCAATTTATCGGCAGTCTTAATTAATGGGCCGATAAAGGAGAAATAAAATGATTTTGTTTAATCCTGGCAATGTGCTTGTCACCATAGCTTTCCAAACTGATAGTTGTACATCATATTGTTCCCCCAGACCCTGATCTTTACATGGGTCTAATGTCACTAGGCTGTCTTTTAATGGTGCGAGAAAAACCTTACAATTGGTGTTGAAGGTCCTTGAAAAATGCTTGATTTTGGGCATGGAAAAGGTTTAAGAAGCATGAAACTTATGTCATCTGGACAGCATAACACTGATTTCCTACAAATTTTTTCCTGTCAAAGTTGTTCTTAAATCATGGTATATTACTATTCAGTTAACTTCTTATTCCACATAGAATAAACAAGAGAAAAGAAAAAAAATGTCATCAATATAGTGATTGATTGCTTTTAACAATTGCATTTTTGGCTTTCTTTTCTCAGGTCACCATCATCTCCTAGAACTCCTAAGCGATCTCGAAAGTCCCGCTCGCGGACGCCCAAGAAATCAGCCAAAAAGTCCCGTTCCAGGTCCCGCTCGCCACACCGCTCACACAAGAAGTCGAAGAAGAGTAAACACTGACGAGTCCCCCCACCCACCAACCCACCGGACCCTTTCAACAACCCCTTCCCAGAATTCTCCTTTCCACACACCCTGGTATCCAGCCTGACTTTCCCCCTCCCTCCCCTCTCTCCTGCTCACGGGACTCTTGTAGACAAGTCAGAAGACAGAGCAGCCAAGTCCTCCCCCATCCCCAAACCCAAGGCCCATTCTTGCCCCCCTCCTGAGCCCCTTTCCTGTATTCCTGCCCCCAGTCCTATCTGTGCCTGATCGCCTCAAGGACGCCAGCAGGAGAGACTTTTGACTTGACATTGGTGATGTATGTTAATGATGACGACGACGATGTTTGTTTGCTGTGGAACAGACCCCAGCCCAGCAGCTGCTGTTTTATAATGTACAGTTACAGTTAAATAATAATGTTGATGATGAGATCGGTGTGTGTGGGTGTTTGTGTGTGTGTGTGCGTGCGTGCGTGGACAGGCTCTCTCTCCTCGGCCTGGGTTGCCCTGACTTCCACCGTTGACACCACCCCCTACACATACCACCACCACCAAGCGCCCTGTGTCGGATACCACACACTCAGCTCATGCCTAACCCCCCCCCCCCCCCCTCCAAGTGTGTATGGCTGTAGTCTGATTTACATGTGTCCGTTTTGTTGTTTATTTTTTTGTAGTTCACATTAAAGAGGATTCATAAGATGTTCGGCCTAACTTGCTGTTCCTGATCTCTTCCTGTGATTGGATGGTTGTGGGGGTGGTGGTTATCTCGTAGTGTTTGGTTGGGTTTCCTTTGTCTTCACCTGCA
Organism: Engraulis encrasicolus; assembly: GCF_034702125.1. Taxonomy (NCBI): domain Eukaryota; kingdom Metazoa; phylum Chordata; class Actinopteri; order Clupeiformes; family Engraulidae; genus Engraulis; species Engraulis encrasicolus. The sequence goes on along the minus strand of NC_085865.1, from coordinate 24,742,047 downwards.
TCAGAATTATAAGAAACGATTTATTTTTCATTTTATTATGTGTGCTCCAACCCAACAGAGATTATGGTATACAACCCATAACTCAGGATGTGGATATTACAGTTTTGTTTCTTAATTTTCTCAATTACCTCCATCCAGTTTGGTTGAGTTTCCACAGGTGTTGTTATATAAGGCCCACCGAAACAAAAATACTTGTCACTTTTTTTCTGGGTCCACTGTCCACAAAATATTTTATAGCTACCTGCCCCTGCAACAGAGTCGTAATGTGCCTACATAGAGGCAGGCAGAGATAGGAAAGGGATGAGGGACATTTACAGTTTTCTCTCTCTCTCGCTCCCCTCTTGACACCTCCATGACCTATGAGGGACACAGTTCATCATCTCAGTTCCTTTCCTGCTGTTTTGACTGATGTTGGCTACGTTATCGCATGTTGACATATTCAATTTAACACGCGGGCCAAGCAGTGTTGGTCAGAGGCACCATTTTCCCCGAAGCCTACCCTTTCCCTACTGGGTTGAACTCTTGGGTAGATGGTAATGAAGTGCTACTCTGTACCTCTGTGTGTGTGCGCGTGTGTTGTGTTTTTCTACCCAGCACCACTTCAAGTATAATTGGAAAGCTAAGAGGGCTAGAGTTCAATTTCCAGCTTTTGGGTCACAGATACCCAATTTATAGTGCCTGCGTAAACTGCATGGCATGCATTCAGAATCTGTAGGTGTCAGTTAATTTCTCGGAATGACCTGTAATAATATTTTCCCCATTTCTTTTATTTCTTTTTAATCTCCTGGAGAGACGCATTTTGCCTAGTGACTGTAGTCATTGACGTATCTGTGAGGCGAGGGAGACTTCAAGTGAAGTTGACACCCATGTGTGGTGGTGACCCGTTCTGTGACCTGGCTGCAAGCATGAGGGGACATGGTGATTTCATTAGTGCTAGACACCACCATGTCCACTGGAATGTAAGAACTGGGTGCTGGGTTACCCGGCGTGTGCGTGGATTGGGTGTGTGCATCAACTACCTTTGCTGAGGGATGTGAGGAGAAAGGCTGGTTGGAATGTTGAATTGGAAAAAGGATATTTGTAAAGACTTCCTGCAGCAGGAACACAGCAACAACAGCATTTCAAATAAGTAAGCAGAATAATATTCGTAGTGGCCACTAGGTGGTAGCAATTTCTTTTTTTTGTCTATTTTTTGTCCACTAGATTTTTTTCTTCATCCTAAAATTACAACTCAAAAAGTAAATTCAATATTGGGGAAACACTCCTTCTGTCATATTGCCAGGCAGATGAAGATTGACTTGGGGCTCAACTCTCGACAGCCTCATTTGTAGTGCTCTGTTTCAATTTGGACATCTGGCTGTCATTCTAGGCATTTCACAATACAACGCAAAGCGAGTGATTAAAATCCACTTATGGTTATTTTTCAGCTTTTAGGGCATCAATAAATAAGGACACTTTGGGAACGACCCGAGACTAGGAGAAAGATAATGTTTTGTCTGTTCATTTCAGAATGGTCATAGACCTCAATAGATCCTTTCATATCCAAATCTGCTTGTCCTCACCAACTAAACCATTTTGTATCGCCAGGGGGTCCATGCGCAAGCAGAAGCAGTTGACGGGAGACGTTGCTAAAAAGAGAAAGACATCCATTGCTGTCAACGCCTGCTCGCCTTGACCCCACAAAGCTGCCTTTTTTGGATAGTGTTTGGACTTCTATCCTTCGCCGAAGAAATGTTTATCGCACAAAAGAACAGCTGAGATTCCATTCAATGCATCCTTGGAAAAAAAAGTTTGGGGAAAATGGAGCCATTGTTCGTTTCAGTCAGCAGGGAAATCTCAGTTTCTCAATAGAGTGCGTTAATGAGCTGGACAAAGTCTAAAAGAAACTGTTGGTTTTGAAGGAGCTAGTTTTTGTTAAAATGTTCAATCTCTAAATTGACTGTAGCCTAAATTGACACTGAAAAAATCCGTGCGTAAAAAAAATCCCAATCTATTTTTCGCGCTTGTGAAAAAACACTCAGTTTCCACCCACATAACTTTATTCACGTTGACTTTCTCTAGTTGTCCAAGGAACTGTGGTTTGGTTCTCTGTGATGCGATATCCCAAACACCATCCCAGTAGTGAGAGAGGAGTGGAAGTGTCAAGTGTGTAGGCTGGGTCTCCCTGTTTATTTTCCTGAGTGCAGCGCACCACACGCTCGCGCAACGTGGCCGTGTGTTCTGTAGCCTCGTGAACTACTGGCTACCCTCACCTAAGCCCGCCAGAGTCGCATGGAACAGGAATAACTTATTTCGACGTCTTTGAAACATTGGATATATATATGTTTTTGCGCTGAATGGACATTTGCAAGTTTTCGATGCGATTGAAAACGGGAGATTCGCTTTTTGGTGTGGTGATGCTTTAGATACTTTTATCAACACATTTTGTTTTTCAACAAGATAAAGTAGTTGGTCATTTCGTCAATGAGATGGACGATGACCGTGACAAGGAGGGGAAGGCTTGCAGCAACAACAGCAAGCCCTCGGAGGAATCCACAACGACCGACTCGCCGGAGGATACCCATAGCGCGCCCAGTCATACAGTGCAAAGTTGGGAATGGGATGAAGCACAAATGTACCAGCCATGTGCGTCGGACCCGTACATGGTCGCGAAGTTCACCATATCCGCGTACATATTCTGCTGGGCTGTGCTCAAGTTGTGCCAGGTGAGGTGACTCAGTTTACCGCCACTGAGATTATTTTAAGGGTGTGGATAGCAAGTGGTTTGAAGTGTTTTGCAGATTCAGAACAACAACAAAGACAACCCTGTTTCAATGTAACATTTTTGTCTAATAGGCCTACAGTGAATTCCCATAATTTATGGCAATCTATACCTTACGCTTTAGAGCAAATTCATGTTTGCTCTGACTGTGCCACAATTCTTACCTGCCCCACATTGGCTCGCGCTCTCACGAGCTTACACTAAGTTGCCATGGGGACTGACCGAGGTTGGTTTTGCTGGGCTGCTGGTGTGCTCTGTTATTTTTGCACGGACCTCAATCATGAATGCATGAACTCAGGATTTTCCACAGCACCTACAAAAGCAGGCTGCTCACCAATATGAGGTGTTTTCATTCAAATGTGTAACCTAACTTAAAACTATTGTGGTACATTTTTTCTTTGAAGATTCAGTTCTTGGAATAACAACTAGGTTGGTGCATTGATTGTGTGCCTAATTGACATAGGTAGAATAAGTGTAGGGACAAATGACACCTTATCATTTGATTTTGCACCCAAAACTGTAGCAGGTTGTCACTTGGTGGCCTGTCAGTGGCCGAACCCCAGAGAAAATCCCTTATACGCCCACCACCATGATCCCCATGATGTTTGGTATTAAACATATTCTCTGACACAATGCGTCATGACCAAGATTAGGCTCTGAACAACCTGCAGCTGTCGCAATAGTCACTCCCTTGAAAGCTTCAGGTATTAAGTCACTCATAAATACTGTTTTCAGTTTGAAATGTAATGACCTTTAAAACTAAATGACACTTTGCAATAAATGTATTGTATGTGTTTTCAAATGGCACCAAATGAGAACTGAATAGGCAGATTGCCCTCACAACCCAGCGGTAAGTAGTGTGACTGCCTTGCCATCACCAGCTAAAAGGATTGGACATGCTACTGTACCGTGTTTCCACTTCTATGACTGTGAAAAAAAGCCCTGAGCCGTCTCTTCCTCTCCCCTCCTTAACAACTCAGCAGAAGAACAGCTGCTAATGTAAAATTGCTCTTGGCCCCCAGAAGCATTTACGCTGCTCTCCTCCTCACACTGTTGCAGCTCACTTGTTAACTTGCCAGAGAGTGGCCGATAAAAATGCAGGCTGTCATCTTGTGCCGCCATTAAAATGGTTCAGGGAGCAGAACAGAGCGGATCCCTTCAAAACAAGACGTAAATCACAGCCCTGTGCACTGTGTTGAATTGGCATACAGTGTGTTTAGCTCTTCTTTGGCAGCAGAGCCAGGGCAGAGCAGTTGGAATAAAGATTAGATGGGTGGGTGGAAGGAACGGATGCACGGATGCACGGATATACACAAAGCATTGTAAAGGAGCCACTAACACACACACACACAAACACACACACACAGCGGTCTGACGGTCAGACACGCTACTACAAGTAATTAAGGCCGGGTTGCCAGGTTGTGAGTGGAATAGAGAGAGAGTCAAGTTGCGCAGGCAGTCGCCCCCGGGGTATGTTTTAGCATGTGGCGGCGGGTTTTGGGGAGAGCGAGAACGAGACCTGACAGAGCCAAGCTGGACCAGATTTGGCATAGCAAAGGTGCCTCTGCTGGACAAGCAACGTCTTGTCTCCCTCCTTTTCCCCTTTTCCCTTACTTGCCTTCTCCAATGTTGTTAGTTAAGTTACTTCTTAGCATGCCAAGTAGAAAAGTGAGGGCTGATGGTGTCTTAACCTTTTCACTGACAGTTTGAGAGTGTCTTTTACACAGTGCAGGATTAGTTACTGTACCTGCTGAAGAGTATTTGTCATAGAAGAACCCTCAATCACAAAATAATTGCATGCATGTGCATGCATGTTACAACTGTCTTATTAACAGTGCTTTAACAGATGGCGCAGTGGTGTGAAAGTGATATGTGGCAGAGTCCAGGGGTTCAGAGGTTTGTGTAGTCTAAGTGGCCCTGGCAGGTCCAGATGGGTATGGAATGTTCAGTATTGTAACCTACTACCCACTGGCCTTGGTAGGACGAGGGATTGATTGTAGCCACAGGTCTATAGCCTTCTCACTGGCCTAGGTTGGATATGACAAGGGATCGTAGACTACCCAGCCCAGATAGCAAAAATGTTATGGGCCATATATGGCAGGAAACCTTTGACAAACTTAAAGGCTCATGGCCTTTAGTTGGCCCAAATACTCTATGACAAAGTAAAAACAAAAGACGGACTAAATCTGCCATATACTGCATTTGCCAAAAATGTATCTTTGGAATGCCATAACAAGGCCTAAGTAGGGTAGGGCGAGGGATTGTAGCCTGCTACCCACTGACCTAGTTAGGACAGAGAGCTGTAGCCTACTCACTGGCCTACACCAGACAGGGGGCTGTAGCCTAGCCACCAGCCTGGGTAGGATGTAGCCTTCCCAGTCCCCTCTAGGTCTTAGATGGGATGCAGAGTCGTAGCCTACCCACTGGTCTAGCTGGGGTGAGACAGAGGGCTGTATACTCACTGGCGTCAGTGGGGTGGCCTCAATGAGGTGCGATAGAGTAGAGTAGAGTAGCTTTGTTGATACCGGGGGAGTTAAGGTGTGAAGTCGGGCTGTAGCCCACCCACTGGCCTAGGAAGGATGTGACAGAGTAGTGAAGCCTTCCCACTGGCCCAGGTGGGAGAACGGAGGGCTGTAGTCTATGTCAGTCTTTCCCAACCAGGGGTACGTGTACCACTAGGGGTACGCGAGCACACTGCAGGGGGTACTTGGAAAAATGTTATTACAGTATATCACGAAAGTGAATACACCCCTCACAGTTTTGCAGATTTTTGAGTATATCTTTTCATAGGAAAGCATTACAGAAATGTAACTTTGACACAATGATTAGTGACCTTTTAACAACATATTTAACCGCTTAAATTTCTTGTTCACTCAGAAAAAAACAACATACAGCCATTAATGTTTGAACATGTACTCACAAAAGTGAGTACACCCCAGATTAAAATCCGGTAGAGAAGGGGCTATGTTGGCTCGAATCGTCTCGAAATGAAAAGGGATGACAAGGGAGGTCATCAGTGTGCGTTTCAACCTTTCTTTGCATTGAACTTTTAAATGTTGAGTCTGCATCTGGCTTAAATAGATTGGTGTGAGATTTGAATGCAATCCTATGGAGAATATCATGATCTGCTTCAGTAGTCACAGTGCATGTTGACATGTATGTTTCTTTTAGGTGTATTTCAGATTGCCAATGTTGACAGCATTCATGCATCCCCAAACCATGTCAGTCCCACTACCATGCTTGGCTTATGAGAGGATACACCTTTTTTGTAAAACTCACTTGTTTACCACCACACATACTTGACACCATCTAAAGCAAATTTGTTTATCTTGTTCTCTTCAGATCACACGACATGGTTCCAGTGATCCATATCCTTGGTCTGTTCATCTCTCTTGAGACCAAGATAAACAAATTTGCTTTAGATGGTGTCAAGCTGTAGCCCACCCACTGGCCTAGGAAGGATGTGACAGAGTAGTGAAGCCTTCCCACTGGCCCAGGTGGGAGAACGGAGGGCTGTAGTCTAGGTGGCTGTACCCACTGCCACTGGCGTGTGTATGGTGGCTAAGGAAGGTACTGTAGCCTATCCAGTGACTCAGGTAGGATGCAGGGCTGTAGCTCCACACTAGCCTACCTGGGACATAGGGCCATAGCCTACCCACTGGTTCTGATGCAGGGGTGTCAAACTCAAATTGACCAAGAGACAAAATCGAAATCTGGAACAAAGTCGCGGGCCAAACTCAATATTTATTTTAAAAGACAGACTAAAATTGTGCATACACACACTTATACACACGTAACACACATTTCACAAACAGATTCCCCGTCATATATTACAGTAAGTGTGCCGGTACATGTTGTGTTGCATATGAGTGTGAGCTGTTTCACTGGCCTGGGCCCACTCATATTGCTGTGACGCACCAAATTTCATGTTTAAGTCTTGTTACGCTATATATTAATGGTTTAGGTGGGCCAACTGTAATACATATTTGAAATGATCTTGCGGGTCAAATAAAATGACTCCGCGGGCCAGATTTGACATCTGAGTTTGACATCCCTGTCCTGATGGGTAAGGAATGTACTATAGCCTACCCACTAGTTGGGACAGAGGGCTGTAGCCTCCCCAGTGGCCTAGGTGAAACAGGGGGCTCTCAGCATGTAGTTGACACGGGATTGCCTCTATGGTGGAAGGTTTAATCTTGCCTAGAGGCTGTGTGTGTGTGTGTGTGTGTGTGTGTGTGTGTGTGTGTGTGTGTGTGTGTGTGTGTGTGTGTGTGTGTGTGTGTGTGTGTGTGTGTGTGTGTGTGTGTGTGTGTGTGTGTGTGTGTGTGTGTGTGTGTGTGTGAAAGAGAGAGTGTGTGTCTGTGAAAAAGAGTGAGTGTGTGTGTGTGTGTGTGTGTGTGTGTGTGTGTGTGTGTGTGTGTGTGTGTGTGTGTGTGTGTGTGTGTGTGTGTGTGAAAAAGAGTGTGTGTGTGTGTGTGTGTGTGTGAAAGAGACAGAGTGAAAGTGTGTGTGTGTGTGTGTGTGTGTGAGAGAGAGAGAGAGATAGGGAGAGAGTTATGGGGGTGCTTAAGGGCTATAGTCTGGCCTGCTGTGACATAAGCAGCTGGAGAGCATGGTGGGGTCAGAGAGCATAGCGGGGTCAAGGGGCCCTGACCTCACCTCATGTCTGCCACTCTCATTAGCCCACTCACTCACCTATCCATCCACATACCTCTGCTCTGCACAAATATCACCATAAGTGCAGGATAAACAGAAGAAAACCAACTTAAACCACCTCTTGAATTAATCCGTTGAGACCCTCTTAACCCACCAATGCAATGTATTCACTAGAATGTATTTACTCATCCACAAACTGCTGATCTTCCAACTTTAGAAAAAGAAGTGAAAGTGAAGTGAAAGCCCATGTGGGAAACTCCAACTCCCATTGTCATTGTGACACAGCACTCCACAGCACGCAAGTGAACACTGCACACAAGTGGACACTGCACACAACGAATTTGCATTTTATGCCTCACCCGTGCAAGGGGGCAGCGCGGCAGGACGGTACCAGGCTCAGTCATGGAGGAGTATGTGGGAGAGCACTGGTTAATTACTCCCCCCACCCACCTTTGGGCTACAAGTCTGACGCCCTAACCACTCACCCATTACTAGTGGTAGTAGTGTAATCTTACAGCTTATTGATCATCCTGAATGAAGGAGCAATCAGGGTTGTTGCTGCAGGATAAATGCAAAGAAACAAACTTCTTTTGAGATGGACTTGAACGATCTACCTATCAATACAGTTAAATTAATCTCATTTAAATGTGTCTAATACAATACGTGTATTAGAAACCATTAACATGCACTGCGGTTTTTGATGTATGTTTTGCATGTCGGAAAAACATCTCATATGTACCATCCAAACACCTCTCACTGATCAGCAAATTGCTTTGTTTTTTGCAAAAGTGACGCATAAATGCAATTTCGTTGTGTGCAGTGTTCACTTGTGTGCTGTGGAGTGCTGTGTCGCAATGACAATGGGAATTGCTGTTTCCCAGTTGGGCTTTCACTTCACTTTCACGAATTGGTTTGGTTTTAATTTGTTTGGTATACTTTTTATTTAGTGTACTCTAATGTTTACTTCCACACCTGTTCTCCACGTTCCATGCTATCACAAATGTTCTCCACCACGATCCATGCTATCAACATGCAGCAGGCACAAGGACCCCATAGGAGGAGAGATCAAAAACATGCTTACTGAGCAGAGCAACACAGCTGCTGTTCACATACAGCTAATAATCATTAAAGGCCCAGTGGCGGGCGGCTTGTGTAAAATCATTGGAGGCTAACTTCCCTTGATATGTGAGCTTTGTTTCATTGATCCTTTGACCTTACACACTAATGAGCTTCTTAGCACATACAGACCTAACTCATTATGAACGCTTTTCATGTTTACAGCTTCATGACCGGATATGGAAGTTAAAAAAAAAAAAAGTTCGTTGGTGTGTTCTTTCTTTCCACTGGTGACATTTTGCGGGCATTTTATCTGTGGGTGTGTTGTCAGGTGGCTTTAACTGACATCTGGCGGGTGGAAAAAAACAAGTTGTTGTTGCGTTCACTATGTTCAAGCTATGTGATAAAATGTAAAAACAACAGGAAAAAACAAAAATTGTAGAATCCCTTGTGACAGAACAAAATATTCTGTGTGAAGAGCACAGTCACACGTTTTGGGTGCTTAGGGATATTTTAGTATCTACCAGAGTGCTGTGGAGCTTTCACGCTGTGGAAAGATCTGTATAACTTTTAATATATTTGAAGTTTGAACGTTGGTTCCTTATTATACGCTACAACAGCATGTCACAACCAGTAAAACAATTTTCTCATTCTTTTTTTCCCTCACCTCATTTTGACACATTTGTCCCTTTCTCTTCCCTCCACAGCGGCTTGCATGGCAACCTGTTCCACTGCCGGTAAGAGGCTTTTGACTTCTTTTCTCATTTAAGCTCCCCCCCAGACACATTCCAACTCATAATCTTCATAAGTGTTTAAACTTTGCATGCTCCTCTTGTCAGCAACATAAAACAGAGATTAACAGGCTAACCGAACAAATACCAAACACAAGAAAAGCGGACATTAGTGTGTGCATGTAATGGGATCTTTTACCTGTATAAATGGAACACGTCTGGTGTTTTGTATTTTTCACTGATGATTTATCTGAAGACCTTCCTTCCTTCCAACTGATTTGTTGCAGGTTTAAACTTGCCCGTTTACTTGGCCCTGCAGGGCCTTTTCGATTTTTTTAATTGGATGAGGTTGAAAGGGAACATACCGATATTAGTTGTTGAATGGATTGGAATGGAATGTAGGAGTCTGAACAATCCATGAATTAAAAAAAAATCAGCTATCATATCAGTTTAGATTCTTTAACTAAACTCATGTTCAGACTTTGGCTTTGTTTATTCAATGCTTGTTTAATCATCCAGAAGTAGAAAAACAGGTCTGCAATACAGGGAATGCTCGACAAAGGAATTTAACTTAACATATTTTGATCTAGGGCCTGAAACACTACCCCCATGTGCACGCTGCTAAATGAACTGTATCTATGTAAGCTGGCCATGCATAGGTTGACTATGCCTCTACCTGTTTTTTTCATCCATGTCATTATTTTCTGTTTGTTCATGCATTATTAATGCTCTGTTCCCATGACATGGTCACAGTAGTTTAAAGCATTGAGGATACCTAGTGAAACAACAATCCATAGTAGTGAAAGCTTCAGGAGAGGAGCTTGGCTGGTTTATGCTTCACGTGTGCTCTGCTGTTTTTAAGGCTTAACCTTCCTTGAGTCCGTCGCAGGAGGAGCGGTTTCATAAGAGGGAGCCTAAGTGGGCTAGTCATCGATATTGGTTCCTTAAGCCTCCCTCAAATCCCCCCGCCCCTTGCTCCTTTTCCCTCAGTAGTCGCTCTCTGTGGTTTGGTCTGTTCTGCGTTGCCATGGCGAGGCAGGCTGCTGTTGAGTTGAGGGGTTTGTCATAGGGAGTGTCGACTCGAGTCGACCCCTGTGTGTGTGTGCGAAATGACCCAGGTTTGAACCGACGGCAGGCTCTTTTCCCGGTGAATCCCGGAGCTGGCCCCGGCCATCTATCCATCAGGGCCGCTGACAGCTTTGGCAAGGCCCGGGCCAAAGTCATCTCAAAGGGCCCCCTGCCACCCCATAAATTCAAAGCAAATGGGGACCCAATTCTGGGTTCCCCTCTCTCCATGGGCCCGGCTCAACTGATCCATCTGCCCCTCCCTGTCTGCTTCCCTGGCGACTGTGTATGGTTTTCCAGAGAGAGGTGAACATCTCCTTGCCAACGCTGGAAAAACCTCAGACAAGGGCAGGGAGGCCTCAAAAGTCTACAACAGGCCCCAGTGACACAGCCGCAGTGTGTAATTATTCCCCCAACGTGAACCCAACTGTGCTGTATGTATGGCACTAGATGGCACAGACTTGGAATTCCAGCCGGCTGGTTCAGAGGCTTAGCAGGAACCGCACAGACGCTAAAATAAAAAGCTGTGGCACAAGTGTTAAGCCATCATCCATTGCTCTTCGCTCGCTCACTCACTCACTCACTCACTCACTCACTCACTGCAGGCCTCTTTTGTGACTCAGTTCTTTTTCGGCTTTTGCATGGCATCACGGTCCAGCTGTTGGTCTCTCTCTCTCTCTCTCTTTTCTTTCTTCACTCTTCTCTTTCTCTGATCAAACGGAGAGGAATTAAGGGACCGTTTGAGAGCAAGGCCAGCTCACTCAATGAATGCTCAGCTGCCGTGGTCCTTTCTGCATGTTCTTTGGATGTGTTCAGAAGCACTGTTTGAGCTTCAAGGACCTTTTAGCATCATTTTGTCAATCGTCTGTTTGTCTGATTATGTTGAGGGTTTTTTTCTGTCTGTTGGAGCAGATGCCCTATAAGGAGAGGATTTTCTAGCCCTAGTGTGTGTGGTCTGGGGCTCGATTGTGAGGTATGAATAGTCAAAGTCATCAGAAGATTGGCTTTGGTCATGATAGGACCTCAGATGGTGGCGGGTGTTTTTCTTTTTTCTTCTTTTTCTTTTCTTTTTTCTGCCCTTTGCTGAAAAAGGCTCTCTTCTTAGCTCTAATGCAGAAGTTGCCAACTCTATTTGTGCTGTTGGTTTGCTTTCTAATCAGAAAAAAAAAGAAGAGAAGAGAAGAGAGTTAGTGTGTGAGCGAGTGAAAGCATGCCTGTGTGTGTTTCGGGTGTGTGTGTGTGGTTGTGTGAGAGACAGAGACAGGGAGACACACACACAGAAACACAGGCAGAGAGAGAGAGAGAGAGAGAGAGAGAGAGAGATAGAGAGAGAGAGAGATCTGGAACAAGCCGTATGGAGAAAACACACACACACACACACACACACACACACAGATAGAGAGCGAGTGAGAGAGAAACACAGCTTGACAGACAGAGAGACACTCACAGACATAGAGAAGCACAGATACAGACAGAGACAGCTGAGGAAAAAAGGAGAGAGAGAGAGAGAGAGAGAGATATATATATATATATATATATATATATATATATATAGAGAGAGAGAGAGAGAGAGAGAGAGAGAGAGAGAGAGAGAGAGAGGGAGATAGAGAGTTGGAACAAGCCGTTAGCCCTATATCAATCTGAGAGATAGACAGAGGCCCGGGCCAGACTGGGTGACTGTGCCAGCCAGTCAGCACCCGCTGCTCTCCCCAAGGGAGCTGGCCCTGGTCAAGCGGACAGCGGGCACAATACACTGGGGAGGAGGGGTGGGGTGACTGAGGGTGGGTGTGCCGACCTACTCCTCTCCATTCGTATTCATGGTCTGGAGGTTCTTTTCTGGGGAGGGTTTAGTTGGCCACCAGGCAGCCGGCCAATAAGGGAACGATTGGATGAGAGCTGTCCAATCGTTTCAAACTAGAACTGAGTGCAATCCTCCCGCCCTTCGAATCGAACCAGGTCAAAGAACCTCCAGACCATGAATACGAATGAAGAGAAGTATTATGGGCGGGTCATACCAGACTAGTGCTGATTTACCCACAGCATGCATTGCTTACCTACTAACTTACCACACAAACGCTATTCTCAGCTGTTTTAAGCCTTCACTTGACAGTGTAGCCTACAGTCTAGCGTAAGTATTAGCATCATGTGGTGGAGAGTAGGAGTCGGGTGGAGGTGTGTGGAGGTAGGTAGGTGTTGTCTTCCCCACACAGCATACAGTACTTGTCCTCGGCCATGCCACACAAACACTATTCACATCTTTTTTAAGCCCTCACCAGACAGTCTACTGTGTCTGCAGTTCATTTTCCTCTTTGGAGCCCAGGTGGACCAATTAAACAGTTTCCTCCCTGTGGATGGGTCTTCTCCGGTACTTAAAAAAAGTCCTGATTGCTTAAACACGTAACAGCCTTGGATGGAACTCCCCGTCCTTAAACAGATGTGCCTGCAAAAGTGTATTTCCCGTACTTTTTCCTTTCCAAAACAGCTGCATGCCCGAATCCTCACAGTTTTGACTTCCTGTCTTGTTCTAGTATGCACTGCTGTTTATCTGTTTTTGTGTGTGAAAGAGTGTGTGTGTGTGTGTGTGTGTGTGTGTGTGTGTGTGTGTGTGTGTGTGTGTGTGTGTGTGTGTGTGTGTGTGTGTGTGTGTGTGTGAGAGAGAGAGAGAGAGAGAGAGAGAGAGAGAGAGAGAGAGAGAGAGAGAGAGAGAGAGAGAGAGAGAGAGAGAGAGAGAGAGAGAGAGAGAGAGAGATAAAGTTTATGAACATCTATAGCTGTGGCCTTTCCATAGAGTCCCCCAGTGTGTCATTTTACAGTGCATGTTCTCCAGTGTATGTTCTCCTTTGTGTGTGTGTGTGTGTGTGTGTGTGTGTGTGTGTGTGTGTGTGTGTGTGTGTGTGTGTGTGTGTGTGTGTGTGTGTGTGTGTGTGTGTGTGTGTGTGAGCGAGAGAGAGAGAGAGTGAGTTATTTATTTATATGCGTCCATATTGGTGGCCTTTCCAAGGAGTACCCGAGTGTGTCGTTCTGCTGTTAGCCCAGGGAAGAGGCTTACCACCTGGGTTGAGACTGTGCCGAGGGGCCTCTTCCAAACAGGACAAGCAGGACTATCAGGACCACAGCCATCCTCCTCATTCACCTCCTCCGCATTCTACTGCTCCACCTCCTCTCCTCCTTCACCTCCTCTTTACTCTCCTCCTCCTCTCCCTCCTCCACCCCTTTCTCCTCCTCCTCCTCCTCCTCCTCCTCATTCACCTCCTCCACATTCTCCTGCTCCTCTTCTTTTCCTCCTCCACCTCCTCCTTATTCTCCTCCTCCTCTTCCTCCTCCCTCCTCTTTCCCCTCCTCCTACTACTCCTCTTCCCCCAATGCCTCTACCTACTTCTCCTCCTTCTCTTCCCTCTCCTCATCCTCATCCTTCTTCCCCTCCTTCTCTTCCGCCTGCTCCATCTCCTCCCATTCCCTCTACTCCTCCTTCTCATTCTTCTCTTCCTCCTCTTCCTGGTCCTCCTCCTCCTCATCCTCACATCTGTCCCTGAACTCTGTTTCCCAGTCACTTAATTGGATGTGGACAACTGTACATCCAGTGTTCACTCACTCACTCACTCACTCACTCACTCACTCACTCACTCACTCACTCACTCACTCACTCACTCACTCACTCACTCACTCACTCACTCACTCTCTCTCTCCCTCTCTCTCTCTCTCTCTCTCTCTCTCTCTCTCTCTCTCTCTCTCTTCTCTCTCTCCCCTCTCTCTCTCTCTCTCTCTCTCTCTCTCTCTCTCTCTCTCTCTCTCTCTGTCTATTTCACTTCCTTTATCTTGCTCTCTCCAACTCTCCCTCTTCGGGGGGTTGGGCTGGCTGGCTGCCTGTTGCCTTGTCTACGTCTGCGTCTGTACAGTACACTGAGTGGTGGTTTTGTGGCATGTAAGACGGCTGCGTTTCTCAGCAGAGAGTCCATGTGCATGAGCATGTAAGGATAGACCAGCTCTCTGGGTGTTATTGTCAAAGGATGGTTCACCTAAGCCATGTCGCAGGTGAGTAGTGTCTTTACTTTCACTGACTTAAGAAGCTGCACACGTTGTGACAGATTTTTTTCTGACTGATTCGTCCTGTCTTTATGTACGTCATAAAGAAGTTGTCACTGTGCTCAGATCATAAAAGAAGCATTTTGTTGCCGTCATGACAGTTATAGATTAAGCACTTTGTAACATTTAGACCAAATACACTGATCTGATGGAGGGACTGAGTTACTGGAAGGCCTTTTTTTGGACTGGTTTCACTTGAGAGAGAATGCATGTGGTTTGCATTGCTTATTTTAGTGCGGGGAGCCGGTCCGTGTTGTGTGCTTGTAGATCCTTTTCACTTGTGCAATGGGAGACAACCACAGACCATGCCTTGCCGGGGAGAGCAGAACCCCATTGCCTGATTTCCATGGGATTTATGAAATTCAGATTAGGGCGTGTGACATGACATTTTTTCTCGGTTTTATGATTTTGGTACAGACTTACTGCTGTGACAGAGCCACCCTCGTGCTGCAGTTGCCTAAACGTGTCTCAAGATAGTGCATACTTTTGTTTTATTCTCCGTTATGATTCGATGAATGCCAAACAGCCAACACACCGTCCCTCTCTCTCTCACTGTGTTTTTGGTTCAGTACATGTATTATACACAAAGGCTTCACCGGTATGCGGAGAAGTCAGTCAGAGTGTGAGAGCATTTCAGAAATGTCACACATGCAGGTTTCTGTGTGTCTTGGTTTCTATGTTGCACAGCCTGCGTCTGGGTCTGTGTGCAGGGACAGAAGTTGACGTAAGGGCACATCTGCAGGGGAGAGAGAAAAAAACGGCCCACGTGTGTCTACTTCATTTGTTTTGCAACACTGTCCTAGTCCTAGCACCCTGTCCTGTCCTCCCCCACCACCATTGCCACTGCAACAGCAGCAGTGAACGAGCAAGCGGGTGAGCGAACGAACGAGCGAGTTGTGTCTAGTGTTTAGGGAACTGGCTGTGCAGTCGAGCACCCATGTCAATAAATCAGCGTCCTGCTGCACACAGTGCACGGCTGCATGGGGCTC
Organism: Engraulis encrasicolus; assembly: GCF_034702125.1. Lineage (NCBI taxonomy): Eukaryota > Metazoa > Chordata > Actinopteri > Clupeiformes > Engraulidae > Engraulis > Engraulis encrasicolus. The sequence continues at coordinate 24,726,706 of NC_085865.1, read as the reverse complement.
GCATTCCAGTCATACAGCCGGGTCAGGACTCGGGAGGGGAGGGCCACTCACACTGCTCCGACTCTCACACTGTGTTGACACAAGAGACACATCCAGGATTTTCTCTTCTGATGTGCAGAGAGAAAGAGAGAGGGGAAAAAATAATAACAGAAGCATGAAAAGCAGAGAAGAATCCAAGTGCTAGATAGGGGGCTTTTTTCCCAGGCCCTGGCTGGTTGCACAGGACAGTACACTGGGGAGAGTGATAATTGGTATCTGCTGTGTGTGTGTGTGTGGTTGTGTGTGTGTGTGTGTGTGTGGGGGTGGGGGGGGGGGGGGGGGGGGGGGGGGGGGGGGGGGGGGGGGGGGGGGGGGTCTGTCTTAGATGTACTTTCTGCACAACTGTTCTGTTTCTGCGGTATGTCTTTTTGTATATGGCTAGACCTTGCTGGACCTTAGCCCCTTTCTGTAGAGCCTATGTGATAACCTAACTGTCATATCCTGTCATGGTAATGACCATGTCTTAGTCTCTCAGAATCTCTCAGAAACTCTCAGAAATCTCATATCAATGTTGTTGTGATGTAATAGGAGCGGGTTTTTTTTCAGAAAAGAGTGAATGGGCTCGGGGTCGATGGGCCTGTCTGCATGAAGAAGCTACAAGATTAATTTGAAGGGAGATTAATGAAACTTCTCTCTTCTGTGAGACTCTGAAGGAGGGAAGAAACACAAACCATAGAAACTAATGGATTCTCAGGACCGTTGTTGTTGAACAACAATCAAAAAAGTGCCACAAGGGAAAGGCAATGTTTTGAATATTCATCATCAATCATTTTCTTAGCCTGTTTTTCATGTTTCCTGTCTCGTTTGTGTCTCCTTTCAAAGAACAGATAGTGAAATATGGATGATTTTTCACATTCTGGCCTCCAGGCAGCTAACTGATCCCTGTTTGACGCTGTGGCCTTTATGGATTTAGGCACGGCTGTTTAGTTTACTCTGTAGATCTCTATAGCAGTTAAGACCCTCTCATTTTCCCATCAGCACAATGGAAGCGAGTTCAGAATGTTCGAGTTGGTGGCTTTACAACATTCTAGAACCCCCAGATGGAGATGGAGATGATGAGCTCGTCTAACGCCAAAGCTCTGGGCCACGTTCCATCCCACCAAGGGACTCTCTCGGTTCCTCTCGGCTCTTCTTTTTTTCCCCTCTCAGTTGCTTGTTCCTCTTGCTTCATTGAGATTCCTTGGTTTGGTGACTCCAGACAGAAGGCATTTGGGAGCTTGTACAGTGAGTTGGATTGGGATGGAGAGAGAAGAGAGGAGGGCGGAACCAAAATATGCAGGGACAAGTGACACAATATGCCCTTGTTCAATCAAACACGTTTGCAGTTGCGACATCCTTCATCTTGGCTGATGTTTTATTGTGTCGATGTAGAAGTATGCCTTATATTGTATCGAAGTATGTATAATATATACACTCTATATACTGTATATCATTTGTCTCCAAATGACGTACTGTATTTCATTCAAAAGTATGTCTTGATGTTTTATCTTCATTATCTTTTCCTGATAACTCAAATCAAGATGAAAAGAATTGATAAGACTTTCTTCCCCTGTACCAAGACCATAATATCAAAGGGAGACTTCAATTGGAACCTGCTGGTAACTTGAACTTTGATACTTAATAAAACAGATTTGGGATGGGTCCTGTGGTACCACTTTTAACAACAAAGCTTCCCAGCTTTAACAATACCTTTGAGGTTCCCAGCTGTTCCAGGAATGTCCAGACCCCAAAACTTTGAACCATAACGCAGCACATCAGAGGATGCTTTGTCGGTTTTTCTCATATGGTTGAAGGGCCCATGTCCAGTTGGCCTTACAGGCTGTCCTAACTGCAAGCGACCTACGTTGGCTAATGCCAACGCAACTTTTAAATGAGTTTTTGAAAATAGAAAGGGACAGTGCAAGAACAATAACAATGAAAAACCTTTCCAAAAAGCACATCCAACATGACACTGATTCTGTTGTTTTAAGTTGGTCGTGATGCTTTTAGTTAGAACAAAGTGTTTGACTGTAGGTCTGTAGACATGTCTACCAGAGACAAGAGAGCTGGCATTAGCAGAGATGGCAAGGCCAAACATGACTTCAACCACACCTCATAGTTCCTCGCCTGGCCAACTGCACAAATCTCTCAAGACTCACAAGTCTGCGTCTTGCAGGCCGGCAGGCAACTGGGGTGGGACTGTGGAGGGGGAGTATAGGGGGGGAGTACTGGGGGGGGAGAGTATAGGGTAGCCCCCTCCTTAAGGCCCCAAACACTGGAGAAGGGTGGTGAAGGACTGAGAGCATTTGTATCTGAGGAGGGCATGGGTGTATGTCCTATGGGTGTATGTCTATCTGTGGGAGTATGTGTGTTTTAGTGACTGTGTGGCCATGTTTCTGTGGTGGGGCACATGTAAACACGTGTCCATGGAAGTGTGACGAAGCACATGGCTTCATGCTTCGCTATGTTGCAAGTGTTGCAAAGTACACCAACCCTGTCATTACAGAGAGAGTGCATATCCCTTACCCTTTGCATGACATGCACACACACGCATGCACGCACGCACGCACGCACGCACGCACGCACGCACGCACGCACGCACGCACGCACGCACGCACACACACATACACACACACACACACACACACACACGCATGCACACACACACGCACACACACACATGCTTCTCCTGTGGTGGTCCTATGGTTGCAGATGCCGTCTGCCAGTCCAAGGCTCCTTACCCAGAAAACAGCTGTGAGCTCCGCTCTCTGTGCAAACTTAGGCTGCCATGTCTGTGAGATTTAGTGTCTTCTATCAGGGCAAGAGCGCACACACTTACTCCTTCAGATCATCCTTTTGTACAAGGAAAACACTCTTTGACCCCCTCAACTCCTCAGCAAGGAGTAGAATTGAAGGTAACATCAGAAGGTCATTGAGGAGACACCAGTAAAACTCAGGTCATAGGGGTTATCAATGATTATATATGGTTGTGGTGATGTCTGAAACTGGGAATATGCTTACATACGCACACATGTGTACCATGTACCTACTGTACTGCACAGGGCACAGGGTTTATCAGTGGTTAAGTTAGGCCAGACATGTCCGTGTTTTTACGACCTGTTCGCGACATCCGAGTGTCCGTCTTATAGTCAAACCTTGTCCCCATCCTTGTCTCATGCCTGTGGTCTCGAAATGCAAGGCTACATGTCACTGACGTAGAGGTTTTATTCAATACCTCGCAAAAGCACATTTGAAAGGTGTTTTTCTCATTTGCAAGCGAGATGTTGAAGGGAGAAAGGTCCCCCGGAAGTTGTTGTGCCTAGGCTGACAGCGGGTTGTTTTCTCCACGGAGGCGGGGCGTTAGCTTAGCACCGAGACCACAAGCATGCAAGGACAGAAGGTTAGACCCTGGCATTCACATCGCAGTAATGTGCCTGGGTTTTCACATGCCAAAATAAGGTCACCCAAGGTTAAGTACAATGGCTATATCCTGAACCTGTAGGAGCAAGCAAGGGGAACTTGAGTACCTGAATGCAGATGCAATAGTGTACTTTTATTGCACGTTTAGAAAATAAAATAAAAGTGCAGCTACCAAAGTGAGAAGTGCAGACGTTTCGGCCACAGTCAGACCATCCTCAGTGCGACCCAGAATATATACTGAACCTGGAAAGGTAGTGGCTTGCTGCCTTGCTTGATCCACTGTTTCAGAAGTCAGACATCAGCGTACACACAGGTTGCTATGATTTACTGTTTCCTACCAAGACAAGAGCTCACCTCTTACTCCTACAGTTCATCTTCTTAACACGAGCAACAAGAAAAGCCCTCTTTGACCGCTCAACCCCTCAGCAGGCATTAGCATCAGAGTTCACATCGGGGGGTCATTGAGGAAACACTAATAAAAGCACAGTGCAGAGAGGTCATCACCAATGATGAAATGCTGAACCTGGAGAAGTCGTGACTTGTTGCGTTGCCCCATTCACTGTGTCAGAAGTCTCACATGTTATGCAGGCATCAAGTTGCATGCTCTGTTTACAAGAGCAACATGGCAAACACACTTCGACCACTCAATTCCTCAGAGTTAGCATCAGAGATCACGTCAGAAAGGCGGTTAGGAGACACCAATAAAACTCGGTGCGTAGCCATCAGTGGTTAAGTACTCTGGCTGTGTCCTCAACTGGAAATGTAGTGACTTGTTCCCTCCCATATGGAAAGGATATCGCAAAATCTTGCACAGGTTTAACACATTTTTTATGAATTCTAAAAGTTTTTATATGACAGTGAAAACAGATATATACTGTATATATTTTGTAAATTTACACCTGCAAGTGACCCCTTTTGGTGCTTTCTCATACAGAGTAGGCGAAACTAGTATGAATGAAGTACAAATTGTACATGGCATTTACAGATAACGTGTATGATAAAATTTCATTCTTTGTGAAATAAAATTTAATAAAAATAGAATGAAAAACTACATGAAGCAGACAATATATGAAGCATACAAAGACACTAATTGTATCATACACATTATCTGCAAATGTCATGTACAATTTGCTCTTCATTTATACTAGTTTCACCCAATAATTCCAAATACCATTACCATACCATATTTTTCCATATGGGCTTGTTTCCTTCGCTGTCTAAGATGTCACAAACCAAAAATACATCGATGTGGCAATTAAAACCGGATGGCCTGGCATGACGGCAACTCAGAACAGTGTTGCCACAACACCAACAACTTCATAGTTCGATGGAATGTTGGATGGTGAAGGTGAGGAGGAGGAATCACCCTCTTTCGAAGCTTGGCCAAGACAAAGACACCTTTTAAGGCAACATTTCATGCATGAATTTAGTTCAGACAGCCTTGCATGCCTTTGTGCATGCCACCAAACACCCTTGAAATCCCCATTGTCTTCTCATTTGAAACACATTCTGTACATGAACAGCATGTGAGGCATTTTGTAGACAAACTGGGAAAAGGGAGAGAGGATTCTCAAGTCTCCCGTTTTCCTTGTGCAAGACCTAAAAAGAGGCGTTTGTGCCGTTGACATACTTAAGCACAGGGATTCTCCGTTTGGCTTGTTAAACTGCCCATATGAAAAAGTCTTATTAAAAACGCATATGGATTATATCTGTTCCATAAGAATATTATAAGGGTCATACAAGGCACAAACCCACATATACAAATCTAACTATTTTTTTATTCATTTTCAGTCATATATGCCATACACGATTTATGTTACTATGGGCTTATATATTTCGTATAAGTAAAAAGATTGGAAAATAGTGCTGTCAGTCATATATGCCATACACGATTTATGTTACTATGGGCTTATATATTTCGTATAAGTAAAAAGATTGGAAAATAGTGCTGTCAGTCATATATGCCATACACGATTTATGTTACTATGGGCTTGTATATTTCGTATTGTAAAAAGATTGGAAAATAGTGCTGTCAGTCATATATGCCATACACGATTTATGTTACTATGGGCTTATATATTTCGTATAAGTAAAAAGATTGGAAAATAGTGCTGTCAGTCATATATGCCATACGCGATTTATGTTACTATGGGCTTATATATTTCGTATAAGTAAAAAGATTGGAAAATAGTGCTGTTTTTGGATGAATGCCAATCAGATGTGTGCTGTATTTGTGCCATGTTGTTGTATATGTTACAGTAGGCCCTATGTGTATGCCATATTTAAAGGTGCAACCATGCAATATTTGTTGTAGCTTATTTCCAGCTAGGGTGACCACCTGCCAATAAGTCCAAGGGGGACAAGGGGTATGCTTCTGAAGGACAATGTGGGACAGACACCCCCCCCCCACACACACACACACACACACACACACACACATACACACATTTGTCTTTAGGCAATATAGGCCTATATATAATCAAAGTGACAGTCAAGAAAGACAAATAAAAAAATCATGAGTGAAGTTCTTCGTCAGGTTGATTTTTTTTCCGGGAAGCTTATTTAGACTGTCTAGGCCTGTGTTATATACAAATATTACATTTAAAGTCTCATGCTTCATATGACAAATATACAAAATTCATATAAATATTGGTGTCAGAAATTCATACAGAATTCATATAAATATTGGTGTCAGAAACTGTTTAAGAAATGTACAAATTAAATCAGGTTTGCATATAATTAAATGTATAAACTTTATAAAATTTATATACGAATATTACATTTCAAGTTGTAAACTTCATATAAACTTAATATAGGAAGTCTGTAAAATCCAACTACGGAACATGTACGGAACATACGTGTGATGGAGTGACCATCACTAGGGTTGTGGGTGTGTTCTGACTAACATGCCAACGAGCCTGGCTCTTTGGTGTAGCGGTCAGAGCCCCGGTTTACTACCCCAGAAGGTCTGGGTTCAATTCCCAGCTGGGCAACTCTACTCCCCTTCGCTATAAATGGTGTCAGAAGTGGGATGGTACCGTGAGGCCATCGGAAGCGTACCCATGGTGTGTGAGCCGTAATTCCATGTGAGGGACCCCCAGGATTGGTTACCCCCGTGTGAGGGACCTCAGCGATAGGTGAAGCATTGATGATGGGGCACATTGGATGGGAGAAGCATGATGGGCAGTTGCGTGAGGGACACCATGAGTGTGTGAAGCGCACACGCGCGCTTCCAGAAGGGGAAGGCAATGTGATGGAGTGACCATTACTAGGGTTGTGGGTGTGTTCAGACTAACATGCCAACGAGCCTGGCTCTTTGGTGTAGCGGTCAGAGTCCCACACGTAAATTGAATAAGACTTCAATATGATTTTAACATAAAACTTGCATTATTTCTATAGGAATATAGTAGTTTTCTCATATGTTTTAGTCAATATAATATAGTATTATGCATTGTTGGCATGTCAAACTCTTATAAGAATTTATACTGCATGCAGTCATGTTATATGGCATGCGTATAAGTTCCATATAGTATTTCTTTTCGAAAAGGGGCCATAATCGACTATCATGATAGACATATATTAGAAAAAGTATAAGTGACTCTTGCAAATCTGGCACATTTTTTCTATACGATTTCATGTAAGGAACATGCATGTTTGCAGTATATGAATCATATAATTCTTTTTCATATGGGTGAAGCTTGACCTCATTGCTGTAACACCTCCAGCCATGGGTGTGTGTGTATGTTTGTGTGTGCGTGTGTGTGTGTGAGCGCGTCTGTGTGTGTGTGTGTGTGTGTGTGTGTGTGTGTGTGTGTGTGTGTGTGTGTGTGTGTGTGTGTGTGTGGGAGCACGTCATGAAGTTCACTGGAATGGGGATTCCAGAGACTTAAAGAATGGTAGTCTAGAGAAACCCTTGACCTTAAACCTCGCCTGAGTGAGTGTCTGTGTGTGTGTTTGTGCATGTGTGTTTGTGCATTTGTTTGTGCATGATGTGTGTGTGTGTGTCTGTGTGTGGGTATGGGTGTGGGTGTGTGCGCATGCGTGTGTGGGTGCGTGTGCACGCGTGTGTGCGTCCGTCCGTGCGGGTGGGCGTGCATGCATGTGAATGGTTGTGTCCATAGGTGCGTGAGTGGGTGTGTCTGGTGGGAAGGGGTATGTATGTGTCTGTACGTAGGTATGTCTGTATGTGTGTATGTGTGTGT
>NC_085865.1:24644066-24711566 GCF_034702125.1 Engraulis encrasicolus | reverse complement strand
CTTTTTGTGCGTGTGTGCGTCTCCATGTGTGCATGTGTTATTACGCGTTATGCTCAGGAATGCATACTCTGCGTGTGTGTGTGTGTGTGTGTGTGTCTGTCTGTCTGTCTGTCTGTCTGTCTGTCTGTCCGTCCGTGTTAGGTTTTGTGCTCAGACATGCATACTGTGTGTGTGTGTGCATGAGTCTGTGTGCATGCGTGTGCACATTTTTGTGTATCTGGACCTTGTGTGCAGGGCTCTAAATTAACTTTTTCCACCACCAGCCAATTTGGCTAGTAGACATTTTTTCTTACCAGCCAAACAGAAGTTCAACTAGCCATTTTTTAATCTTGCCAAAATAGGCTATGCGTTAGGCTAGTTGTGTTTTTTTTTCATTTTTATTATTATTATTATTATGGTTATTTTATTCAAATTTCCACAACACATAAACACTACTGTATAGGCCTACATAGGCCTACTCAGTGGTGTAGTCTACGTAGAACGCGGGTATACGGAGTATACCCACTTCTAAATTTCAGGGATTTCAGTATACCCACTTAAAATTGATTGATCCATTGTTTTGAATGGCAGAAATATATACAGTATACCCACTTCAAAAAATGCTCAAATATACAGTATACCCACCACAAAAAAGTAGACTACACCACTGGGCCTACTAGGTCTATAATAAGCATATTATATATACACTTTTTAAAACCTCTGCTTTATTTTTTACCTTATTTTTTACCTCTGAAAACAATGAATCACCAGCCACACACACAACAGACCTTTAAACCAAACAGACAGCCAAACACTACAAAACCTCACACTCCAAGGAAGGAGAAGAGATGAGAGGAGAAGAAGAGGAGGAGAGGAGAGGTCAACACACACACACACACACACACACACACACACACACACACACACACACACACACACACACGTTGTGCAATAATGGATATGATGTCGTGTGTGCCTATTGTGTGTTTATGTGGCCTACAGTATGATGCTATAGGCACCATTATTTCCTCCAGGAGCTCTTCTCTACCATGCGCAACAAAATAACAAGAAGCCTACGCTATGTTTAACTAAAAGCAAATAATATCATGGAAATGTTCGCTTCCTTTGTTAGGCTACTTCCATAGCGTACGTAGCGCACGTAGCCTACTCGCACGGGCATAAGGTCTGCCCTTCTTTCCGATGGCGTGGGCTTTCCAACTTAGTTGCGCCAGGACTTAAAACATTTCAGAAGACAACTGACAGCTACGCTCACACTACTCTGACAGCCCGTTCTCCTCCTCTGCCCTTGTCGTTATTTAACACTCTGTTATTGAAACTCTTCGGTCAGGTCCTCGCAGCTTAAAAAGGCAGCCTGTTAGAGCAAGGTGTGTCGGTGTCGGTGTCGGCGAATGCTAATAGTGTAACAGACCCGTCCAAAGACCAGAAGGAGACCAGGGGTTCAGCTGCTCGATTTATTTTCTGCATTCATGAAAACAAATACACTTATGACCAGGACATAATACGGAATCACCAGAAGAACACGCAGCACTCTCGGCGATCTGCTTGAGCTGATCCAGGCGATCCAGAATTGTCACGGCACCACTGTGACGGAGGTCATCTTGCACCTGTTCACCCCCCTCGGGGATCGAACGTGCGACCTCGTCAACTACAACGGTTCGGAATGGGAGACACAGTACGATACCGCTGGGCCAAGAGACTAGTCTCTCGGCCCAACGGCACGAGACTGTATGAAGCTATCGGAGGGAGGTTTACCAACGTTCCACGCCAACTCTGTGCTAGTTAGCCTCCGTTACACTCTCCCCCTTAAACCTCACTCCCATCCCGGGTCAGCGGCACCACTGTAACAGACCCGTCCAAAGACCAGAAGGAGACCAGGGGTTCAGCTGCTCGATTTATTTTCTGCATTCATGAAAACAAATATACATATGACCAGGACATAATACGGAATCACCAGAAGAACACGCAGCACTCTCGGCGATCTGCTTGAGCTGATCCAGGCGATCCAGAATTGTCACGGCACCAATGTGACGGAGGTCATCTTGCACCTGTTCACCCCCCTCGGGGATCGAACGTGCGACCTCGTCAACTACAACGGTTCGGAATGGGAGACACAGTACGATACCGCTGGGCCAAGAGACTAGTCTCTCGGCCCAACGGCACGAGACTGTATGAAGCTATCGGAGGGAGGTTTACCAACGTTCCACGCCAACTCTGTGCTAGTTAGCCTCCGTTACAATAGTAACAGTAGGCCTAATAGTGACGTTAAAAGTGGTGGAGCGAAAGCGACAGGAGCAGGGGAGAGTTGCCTGTCAAAATAGTGTGAGCGCACAAGAGCTCTGAAATGCTTTCTGCCCTGGCGCGCGCAACAGCAGCACGGAGTGGCTGCTGCTTAGGAAAGCTCACGGTGGGGTGGGGTCATGACGGGAGTGTTTATGGGTAATGTAGGAAATCTCGCAGTATCGTTGTCATACAAGCAGCCGTTTACCGTTCACAATTTACTGTAGGCTACTCGGGCGCTACTAGCCAAATGGGCGGGTAGGTATTTTTTTCCACCGGCCAAAATTAATTTTCACCCGTGTTTGGCGGGTTGGCGTGTGTTAATTTAGAGCCCTGCTTGTGTGTGTTTACAGTACACCATCGAAGCCCCTTCCCTTGCTGTCAGCAAAGATAAATCGGTAGACTACTACATCAATCTGTCATCTGCATTGGCCTTCTTGGAAGACCACACAAATCTAAGAAAAAAAGGGCCTTTTAGCTTTCATGGTGATTTCCCCCCCCCGTTTTTTTTTTACGAGGAGAAGAGCTCCAGCCTGACTTGAGGCTCTGTCTTCCTCACAAGTGTCCATCACCCCAAGAGGGCTAGAGCAGGGTTTCCCAAACTGGGGTGCGTGCACCCCTGGGGGTGCGCGACCTGCTACAAGGGGGTGCGCGAGTTGAATAGAGCAATGGCTGAGATGTGGGTTGTTATACAAAAATTAAGGAACATTACGTAGTTTGTAATTGTTTTTTGGTGAATTGTATGCTGGAAGGATCCAGCTGAAGTGTCATTTATAATTCCTAGACTTGTTATGCAACAAGTTCTATTAATGATGGCAAAAAAACACGTCAGGTCTATAGGAAATGAGGATTGCCCAAAATGTTCGGCTGTGCAACATTTGCTTAGGGGGTGTGCGAACCACATTGAAATGTAAAAGGGGGTGCGCAGGGGGAAAAGTTTGGGAACCGCTAGAGGGATGGGAAGGAGACAGGTGCCCACTGGTGTTGTCCCTCTCCGTAGGATCCACTTGAAAATCCCCCCGCAAACCACCACCACCACCACCACTACAACCACCACCACCAACTCCAGCTCTTCTCTTTTCGTCTCCTCTTCTTAAACCCTGCTTTTATGCCACCGCGTTAGAAATTTCCAGAAAACACTCTATCTTCATTAGTTATTCCAGCCAGCGGGTACAAAGGCCAGCGTTGAGAGGCAGGGGCGGAAGAGCTGTGATCTGAGGAGAGAAAAGAGAAAAGGGTAGATTGGGGGTGGGGGGTAGAAAAGGGGGTGTTTTCACTTAGCATAAGCAAGTGCCGCTCGTGCTAAGGACAGCTAGTGGCTAAGGAAACGGACTCTGGAACTCTGGAAGAGTGGAGGGTCTTGTGAGTGAGTGAGTGAGTGAGAGAGTGAGTGAGAGAGCGAGCGAGGGGCGCCACGATTGCTCATCTTGTGATGCAAATGAGATGAGGGGAGAGGAGAGGACGCCTAATTATTCACCAGCATAGATGGGAAACCATGGAGACGGTGTCGGAGTGTGTGTGTGTCTGTGTGTCTGTGTGTGTGTGTCTGTGTCTGTGTGTGTGTCTGTGTGTGTGTGTGTGTGGTTGTGGGGGGAAAGAGGAAGCAGTGACAAGGGGTGAACATTCTCACAGTGATCTGTTGCATCCCCTACCGTCAACCCCCCCAACACACATACAACAGTCACAGCATACATACACACACATGCGCTCCCACAAACATTTTCCTCAGTCAGAAATGTAGGAAATACTCATCCCCAAACACACACACACACACACACACACACACACACACACACACACACACACACACACACACACACACACACACACACACACACACGCACACACACACACACACACACACACACACACACACACACACACACACACACACACACACACACACACACACACACACACACACACACACACACTGTCTGCCCTATTCTGGTTTAATGTAGATGTGAATCACAGAAGTGCTTTTCATAGCCCCTAAATGTCTGCTAGTTAAAAAAGCAAGGCTTACAAAGGGGTTTGTTACCAAGAGTGTGTAGAATGGCTCTGTGTGTGCGTGCGTGCGTGCGTGTGTGTGTGTGTGTGTGCGTGCGTGTGTGTGTTAGTGTGTGTGTGTGTGTGTGTGTGTTTGTGTGTGCGTGCTTGTGTGTGTGTGTGTGTGTAGAATGACTGTGTGTACCGTATGTGTGTGTACAATGACTATATGTCTGTGTATGTGTTTCTGTGTGTGTGTGTGTGTGTGTGTGTGTGTGTGTGTGTGTGTGTGTGTGTGTGTGTGTGTGTGTGTGTGTGTGTGTGTGTGTGTGTGTGTGTGTGTGTGTGTGTGTGTGTGTTAGGGGTGGTACGGTTCACAAAATTCACGGTTCGGTTCATATCACGGTGTCAAGGTCACGGTTTTCGGTTCTCTACGGTTCTTTATTTAGTTCATGATAAATGGGGCACTGGGAATATTGAACAATATTTATATAGCTGCAGTTATAAAGCAATGATGCGCAAGTTGAATTTGACCTTTTGCATGTGTCTGAGACTTAAACTGTCGTCAGCTGTCGTCCAAATGCCCTCTTTCTATTGGCTAATAGAATTGGACTGATCACTAAATCTCCAACATATGGTTTGTATAGGCTTATAATGTGAAAATGGTGTGATTTTAATTGTGTCATCCTCTGATTGGTCTCATACGCTAATGTTTTAATCAGAGAGACTGGATAAGATACTCCTAGAATCTCTGTTTTACATATTTTTCTGGGCAGTACATGAATTGCGGTTTGCCACGGATTGCACGGTTCGGTTCGGTATGTGTGTGAATTGTACGGTTTCGGTTTTCGGTGCGGTTTGTACCATCCCTAGTGTGCGTGCGTGTGAGTGTGTGCGCGCGCGCGCGTGTGCATGTGTGTGTGTATGTGTGTGTGTATGTGGGAGGTTTTTTGTTTACATGCGCACAGGAATACTCTTGGAGTCGTTATTCTGTGCCTTGGTTTCAGTTACAAAATGCTGCTTCTTATTTTGTAATTTGCTGGTGCGACAGGGCATGACTCGTGAGACTTGAGAAATAGAAACACACACTCACCAATGTTTACTGTAAGCGGGGGAAAAAAACTTTTCACTTTTTCGAGTGATAAATCCCCAGTTTGGTATGATGTTTGGGGTGTTTACAGTGTTGTGGACTTTGTAGAAATTGAGGATATTTTTTCCATATTTGACTGTGGTCGTTTCGTTTCACCACTAATAATGACAGAACAATGTTTTGTCTTCATGGCCAACAGAGCCATTCTGTTTGAAACACATGTGAGAAGGGGGGAACATTTGTCAACTGCGCAGTGTGTGTGTGTGTGCATCTGCGTGTGCGTGTGTGTGTGTGTGCATCTGCGTGTGCGTGTGTGTGTGTGTGTGTGTGTGTGTGTGTGTGTGTGTGTGTGTGTGTGTGTGTGTGTGTGTGTGTGAGAGAGAGAGAGAGAGAGAGAGAGAGAGAGAGAGAGAGAGAGAGAGAGAGAGAGAGAGAGAGAGAGAGAGAGAGAGAGAAAGAGATTTTGTGTTTGTGTGCATGTGTCTTTGTCTTTGTGTGTGTGTGTGTGTGTGTGTGTGTGTGTGTGTGTGTGTGTGTGTGTGTGTGTGTGTGTGTGTGTGCGCGCGTGTGTGTGCGCGTGTGTGCGTGCGTGCGTGCGTAGACGTGCAGCTGTGTGTTATTGTTTACCTCTGCACGTGTGCCGTAATAGACAGGGCCTCAGTTTTGGCTTCCCTTTGCCAACTTGCAGCTGAAAGATAAATGTCATTTACTGGAGCTCTCCTCATTTCCTCTGAGCTTGGCCAGAACCCTGTCATGGAACAGCTGAACAGTGAAGGATGAACTCAACCAGAAGAGTACAATTTAAACAAGTTAATGGAAGCACAATGTATCCATTTATTCAGTGATGGATGGATGGATGGATGGATGGATGGATGGATGGATGGATGGATGGATGGATGGATGGATGGATGGAATAGATGAATGTATGGATGGCTTGTACACTTCCCCGTGTACAAAAGCAAGAGGAATAGCCTCTTCCCTACATACAGTATTAGTGTTAGGTTGCCAAGTTATTAAATTGACGCCTTGGTTTATAAACCAGATGATGTAGCTTACCATCACATGGGTGTTACACAGCCAAGCTATACATTGACTTGGTTTATAAGCAGGATTATTTAATGTGGAACATTTCTAGTACCAAGGAATGGTAAGCAGGGCTTTGAACCGTTATTTTATTCCAAACGTTCCGTTCCAAACAGAAACAGAATTAGCCTACAACGTTTCCGGTTCTGAGTTCCACCAATAAATTGACGTTCCCGAACCGGTTAGAACTAAAAAATATTGTTCCCGGAACAGTTAATTTCGTTCCTGTCAGCTGATTACTCCCCATAGGCCTAACTGACGTTAACCAAGAAAGACGGAAGTGCAAATGAGTCAGCCTACATTAAAAACTGTTTATTCAAGCGGATGAAAAGAATATCCTCCAGAATTTTGTCATTCAGGGACGACGTAAGCGGAGAAGCAGAGAATAAACCTCAATGATGAAAATGTGCACTCCACGCTGACTTGGGTCACGGGGAGCACTATGATGGACATTGTGAGTTTGTGCATATTTGAAGCGGCCATGGATGCCCAATAACGCTGAACATTGTCGGTGCGCTTTACACGCGCTTCCCTGCAATGTCTTACAATAATGCAATGCAAACTCTGTCCTTTTGTATGACAGTGGTTTATCTTAATTAAGATGTGGAGTGAAGACTTTGTAATCTAAAGCTCTCTCTCCATTCAGTCAGAGAATGTCTGCTGTCACACAGGACGTGAACCTCAGCCGTCATGGTAACGTGCGCAAGAAAATAATGACTTTTTTTGTTTGTTTGAGGAACGGTATTAACCGGTATTAACCGGTTACCATTATTTTTAAATAAGTGTTCCTGTTCCAGAACATAAAAAATAATAACGTTTCCGGTTTCGTTTCTGTTCCCTGTAAAATACAAAAAGTTCCTGGTTTTCGTTTTCGTTCCTTGAACCGGTTCGAAGCCCTGATGGTAAGTACTGACATTAATCAGCAGTACTGCGGATGGGGTCGCCGGCGGGCCTATTCACTATATGCTGAAAACACTCAACTACATCATTAAAAAAATGCTATGACAGTACAGAGCGCCTTAAAGGGACAGTTTGGTCAATTTCAACATGCAGTTGTAATGCTCACACTACCCTGGACTTGTCAGTGCCTGAGATTTTTTTTTCTTCTTCTTCAGCCGTTTCCGAGATCCTGGTCATTGTAATGGGGGCAGCTCTTTGTTTACATTTCAAAAAAACATTTTTATTTATTCCCAAAAACATCCAAAAGGTTATAAAACATCAGCAGACAACTAGCAAACAGCAGTACCTTTTGGGTAAATATTTGGAGTTGGCCTATGTTTCATTTTTTAAAAATGTAAACAAACGCTGCCCCCATTAGAATTGCTCATATCTTGGAAAGGGCTGAGCCGAAAAATGTGGCATCACCAGGTACTGACAAGTCAAGGGTAGCGTGAGCAATACAACTGCATGTTGAAATTGACCAAACTGTCCCTTTAAGTAACATATTAAGACATTGCCATTACAATTCTGGTGACAGTAAGGTTATAACATAGGTTCTGCGCTAAGGGGTTAAACAGCACATTAATCAACAACCTGTTATCACAAGAGTGTTTTTGAATTCAGTTATTTCTAAGAACCACTGCAGGGTGAGATGTTAGGTAAAGAATACTATTTGCCTTTGGAGAAGTAATACGAGGGCCCTTTGTCTTCCTGGGTCTGGAGAACAGAATGCCGCATTATCCATATCACACACTTGCTCCTGGTTTAATATTCACACAACAATTTGTTCACATTCACTGGGAAAGTCTCTGACCCTGTCACAATACCGCCCCAGTGGTAATGAAAGAAAAGGAAGAAGAAACCGCCATCTGGAACCATCTAGCGATGTACAGTATCTACAGTGGGAAACGAAAGGCCAACCAGTCAAGCAGCCCCGCTGTTACCCTCCACCCCCTGACCGAACTGTCATTCTGCTATTGTTTCACTGTCCTGCAAATGGAAAAAAAACATGATGAAACCGCGGACGCTTTCCACAGGCATGGTCGCCATAATAATCATACCCACTAATAATTTTGAATTGGGGATGGGGTGGGGGGTCGAGGGGAGTTTTCTGCTGTGGACAAACAATGGGGCCATTTTCCCTCAGCAGCAGGCAGGCAGGCAGGCAGGCAGGCAGGCAGAGAGGCTCAGGCTGTATGGAGCGGAAGAGACATCCATCCGTGGCTGGTCAGAGAGACAGGCAGAGAGAGAGTGGGGGCCCCTGGATACATATGGGCTGCCGAGAGCACAGCCTCTTCGCTCGTATGTTAGTCGATTTGGAGAAAAAACGTCTCCTAAATGTAATGTGATGTATGTTATGTAATGCAGTGTAAAAGCAAGAGACCCAGCAGAGCATCAATGGTCCATCACCAGCCAAGAGAAAAAGTACAAGAGAAAGAGAGAGGGGGAAGAGAGAGAACAGTGAGGAGGATAGGTTGACAGAGACAGAGTGGGGGGGCCCTAGATGAACGTATGTGCAGCTGAGTGCACAGACTTCCCTCATCATGAAACACAGCAGCAATGGCCCATCACCAGGCTGGAGAAAGAAAGTGTATGGGAGACACAGAGAGAGGAAGAGGGATAGAAAGACAGACAGCTACAGGGTGGGGGGCCCTGGATGTATGTGTGCAGGCGAGAGCGCACACTCGTCCCTCAGCAAGAGACCCAGCAGCAATGGTCCATCACCAGTGTACGAGAGAAAAAGAGGGAGAGAGAGAGAAACACAGAGAGAGAGACAGACAGACCGGAGGGTAACGGCTCACTGGCTGGAGTGGTTTTCTCACGCTCCAGGGTTCTGCCTTGGGCCCGTTTCTCACGAGAGACATGCACTGTGCCAAGAAAGTGAAGGCAGCAGAGAAAGGCAGAGTGAGCGGTGTGATGGAGGTTGTGCGCGCGGCGCGCGTGTGTATTTGTGTGCATGTGTGTGTGTGTGTGTGTGTGTGTGCGCGTGTGCGCATGTGTGCATGCGTCTGTGTTTGTTGGGGTGCAGGGGGCTGCTGTAGAAAGAGTCCATCATCCATTCGTGTCACTCACCCCTGCTCATGCTATATGAACCTGAACCGGCAAGGCCCTGGCCCACCTTTGAGAAACAACAGACAAAAGAACAAGAGCAAAGGAAAGGCAGGGACCGATACAGATGCAGAGGACTATAGCTTGTGTGTGTGTATGTGTGTGTGTGTGTGTGTGTGTGTGTGTGTGTGTGTGTGTGTGTGTGTGTGTGTGTGTGTGTGTGTGTGTGTGTGTGTGTGTGTGTGTGTGTGCGCGCGTGTGCGTGTGTATATGCAACATGTCATCGTGGACTGGGTCAAGTTGTCATGTGAGAGGGTTGCTAGCAGGGCTGTGGTAGTATGTGAAAAAGTTCCAGAAAAAAAGGCAGAGGCCCATGCTCTGTTCTAGAAGGTCACACGCACATGGGCACATAATATACATACACATTCATAAAGGCTCAGGCTCACATATACATATGTATAAAGGCACACACACACACACACATACGCACACAGAAAGCCCACAAAACAGTCTTACAAAAGCACACATACACACACATGCGGAAGGGCTCTAGGGCATGAAAGAGAGCTTACTCTGAATGGCCCACTGCCATACATTCATGAAACACACACACACACACGCACACACACGCACACATGCGCACATCCAGACAAAAACACATTGGCCCACTCCCTGCAGCCGTTACTGAAGTGGTGACATCATAGGTTTGTGTGACACTGGCCTTTGTGGAAGGATTTAACCCTGTGACCTCTGGCAATAATGTGTTTCATGTGTCAGGGGAGAAAGGGCCAAAACTCACGCGCACACACACACACACACACACACACACACACACACACACACACACACACACACACACACACACACACACACACGCATACATGCTTGCCCGTGCGCGCACACACACACACACACACACACACACACACACACACACACACACACACACACACACACACACACACACACACACACACACACACACACACACACACACACATGCATAATATGATCGTACACTGCTAGCTGGTGGTCTACCTACTTTTTAACCCTTCCAGGGAGGACAGGTGTGGTGGTGAGTCAGAGCAGTTCATGTAAAGGAAAGTGGTACACCATTGCATTGCATTGCACTGCACTCATGCTTGAGATGCCCTGATAGATGGTGCTATGTTTTGATAATTTTGATAGACCTGTACATCCAGTGTTGGCACGTGAAGGGGTTAATGGGGCACCGTTGAACTGCACTGCTGTTTGCGTCATTTGAGATCACTGTCAGCCATTGCTATGTTTTTGTATTGTTTTGATACAGACAGTGTTGACATATGTAGACATAAGTAGGACACCACCATTACACTCCATTGCTGCTTGTATCATTTGAGATGAGTCACTTCTGTGTTTTGACTAATATACGTAGAGCGTAGACCCTTAAGATAATGTTACACGCTTTTTAAAGCAATGTTTCTGGGCAATGATACTGCAAGATGTTGTCTGGGGGACTGTTTATCACCATTTCATTTTCATCAAGAGAACTTGGATCAGCTGCAGACAACTTTTTTAAATCATCCCATCAGAAAATGTGGAATCAATCATGTTGTTGCCTGGCAACATTGCTCAAAAAAATTGCTGTGTGTCGGTGTGACAGTGTTGACAAGTCTGGGCAGAGCAATTAAACAAATCACCTGTCATAACAGAGCTAAGCATAAACCTCAGTGATCAATGATCAATCGACAAACACATGATTATTAGTCGCTGATTTATACCACAGTCTTTATCTTATTTGTGAACTTTTTGTTATTCTGTGCATTCCATTGTGTGTGTTCATGTATTGGTCGAAAGCACAGTACCACAAGTGTTCTCATGTGATTCTGACCCGTGCAGCCAATATAAGAAGATTTTTTATTCGAGGTTCTTTCATCACCCCCTTAATCCTCATCGTGAGAAGAATCAACATCGCCATTGGTCAATATGGACTAATATTTCATCATCAGCCCTACTCAAGATAATGGTGTTGAATAAATCCTGTAAAGTCTGTTCTCAGACACCATAGAGTTTCCTCTGTCATAAACTTTCATTGAATTGGCTGCAGTCCCAATATATAATTCACACCATAAATCTTTATCTTCACTTGTGTTGAAACAGCAAGATATATGATTTAAAAATGTAACATGAAATCCCCAATTTGTGTTTATATGGCCCAACAGCTTACATAGATAAGCCTTCAGACAGTATTACAACATGGTTATAGCGTCCAAATATAACCTGATGTGGGTCAACGATCGCCGTCCTCCCGCCCGGTCTGTCTCATTGGTACTCGTTCAACTGTTTTCCGGTTAGCCCTGACAATCATGTCTGTTACCGCTCGCTGCCTTCTCCTCTCTTCTCCCCTTCTCTTCTCTTCTCTTCTCTTCACTTCTCTTGAATAGACCTTCTCACAAGAGGGCCATTTATCAAGGCCTCCTCTTTTTTTGCTTTGCTCTGCGTCTGAATAGGTGGAATTACTTGACTTGACTCCTTGCTAATCCAAAATGTCTGTCTTGAATCCTGGGAGAGGCGTCGTCTGTGTTGGTTTGCCGTCTCGCAGGAGTGCCTCGTGTTTGCTTTTGCCTTTCGCCAGAGGAAGAGCCGTGCTGACAGTTGGCAGGCCCTCCCTGACGGAGATCTATTTATATTAACGAACCGCTTAATTGCCCTTGCACGCTCGCACACACACAGGTTGACTGGAAGGTCTCTGGTAATTGCCTCAATGCTCAGTGCCTGGAGTATGTAGTGTTAGCAGAGACGAACATGTGCAAGGCTGTTTCAGGTTATGATCATGTTCCTACTGGTAAGAAGTTTGGCAGACTTACTGTAGTACAGACGCTAGATCTCTCATCAACACTATACGTGTTATGCTGAGCCTTCAAAGAAAGTGGTATATGGTATACAAATTCCCCTTTGAAATGTTGCTGCTAATCTAAATTCCCCATAGCAATTAAAAAGTCTACAATGCTGTAAAACTGACTTTAGGGGTTTACAGCATCTTTTCAGTGCTCTGATGTTAACAAGCCAAATCTGGTTTTCCGATTAGTGAGTCAGTTCCAAACTTTCGTTGTACTGAACAATACAATGGGTGCACTGCACAAACGCCCTTTTATGTCAAGTCATTAACACAGCACAGTTAACCCGAAAGTGCCTCGCAGACATACAGGAAGAAATGAAGGGTTTATTTGCAAAACGGTCTATCTCCATTTTTTTTACTTTTGCATTTTATTATTGGAAATGACTGTTCAGAGGTCATATCACCCTTGTGTGAATTCTTACCATTCAAATATTTTGAGAGCATACTTTTTAAAGCTATCTAAAATGCATTTTGCAATGCATTTCAATGGAATGCCCAATACAAAAACATCAATTTCCCAACATTCTGTAAAATGGAGATACACCGTTTTGCAAATAAAGCCTTCAAATACAGTTCACTAAAATAGAGAAATGGATATTTTAGTTAAAAAGAGAAAGAACCATCAATGCATGGGAGAAAAATGCTAGTATTTTATATTGCCTTGTCTTCATCTGGCCTGCTCATAGCATGTGGTTGGTGACCCTGAACAGCACTGGCAAAGTACGCAAAATGGCAACTTTTGGCAGTCAGAGAACTGGATTTTCCATCATTTCAACATAGACCACAATCGAGCATAACTCATCACAAACTGTGTCTTGCTGTCTCGTGCAATTCCATATAATCATAAATTCTTTGAGATGTATGTAGTAGTGCACAAAAGAGGGTAAAGGAGAGGGAAATACTTTATTCCTCAGGAGGCCTCAGCCATCAGTTACAGTATCATTGCTTGCATTACAGTTTATACCATTACAGCTTGTTAAACTAGATTTAGATATGCAACGTATAAGGACATGAGACGTTTGTTTCACAGTGTCTATTGAATACAAATATGTGGAGCAAGCAAATGTGGAGCAAGCAATGCAGACAGGGGTAAACGCCAGATGAGTAATGAGAGCCAAGGGAGTGAGGGAAAACGACCAGTGGATAGGTACAGAATGAGTGGGAGAGATACTGTACTGGGGAGGAGAGGAATGGACATCATTAGTGAAGAGACAGAGAAAAGACACAGTGGCAGACAGTCAGAGAGAGAGAGAGAGCAATTGGAGTGGAGATGGAGGCGAGGAAGGGGTGAGCAGAGTAGTAAGAGAGATAGATAGAGAGAGAGAGAGAGAGAGAGAGAGAGAGAGAGAGAGAGAGAGAGAGAGAGAGAGAGAGAGAGAGAGAGAGAGAGAGAGAGAGCAATTGGAGTGGAGAAGGGCATAGGAGAAGAGGGGTCTTGGCTGGTGCTTTTCCAAGTCGCTCCACTGTGATAGGATAATGACGGGAGGGCCATTGTCCTCTTCTTGGGAAAGCAGAGGAGGTAGAGAGAGAGACAGAGAGCAAGAGAAAGCCCCTGGATGTGGGCTCATTTGAAAATGACTGTTCTGTTCTCTTCTGCCCGGGATAATATTCTCTTGGCACACTCTCCAGGAATGAAAAAAGATGGACTCATGACAATGCAAAGACTAAATGAACCACAACACAGATGTCTGCCCAAAAAAAACAAGCCTGCTAGTGCTAGTGCTAGGCTTCAATCACAATAGCGAGACGTGACAGGCTTCAAGTTCAAATGCATGCAGGTTACATTGCGTTGTCTCGTAGCCTGCCATTTATCAGAAATCAAAGAGGACACTTCCCAAGGCTCTGTGCTGTGGTGGAGTTAGGTTCCATGATCAAGTTTCAGTCAAGGCTTCTCTGTTGCTCTCGTTCTCTCTCGCTCTTCCTCAATCACTCTCTTTTTGTTGTTCTCTGTCTCCTCTCTTTCTGTCTCTCTCTTTCTCTCCCCCCCTCTCTCTCCTTCTTTCTTCTTCACTGTACCTTCTCTCTCTCTCTCTCTCTCTCTCTCTCTCTCTCTCTCTCTCTCTCTCTCTCTCTCTCTCTCTCTCTCTCTCTCTCTCTCTCTCTCTCATGCTCTCTCGCTCTCCCTCCCTCCCTCCATCTCTCCCTCTCACTGTTTTTGTTTGTCTCCTATGAGGATGAGGCCTGTGGGACAGTTTCTCGTCCAACCATCATATCCCAATCAACATTCTTCCTCCACAAGCACTCCTCTCCTTTCTTCATCTCTTCAGAGTTCCCACAGAAAACACAAAAAGGCAACAACGGCGACAACAAAAAAAACTCAAAAGCAAACAAAAAAGAATGGGGAGGTGAAAAGCGAAAAATAAAGGGAAAAAAGAAAGAACCTGCACTGCAAACCTGTTGGGCTCCATGGCAACGGTTGGCACGGTGTCATGTTCTCCCCTTTTGTCTTCCCGCGGAACTCCACAGGCAAACCTGGAAAAACCTGGGTGTCCTTCCTCCCTCCCTCCCTCCCTCTCTCTCTCCACTGGGGTTGGGTGGGGGGGGGGGGGAAGCTGGCTTTGGGGGGGGTTGGCTGGGGAGGGAAGTAGTGGAGCAGGGGGGGGCTGTATTGTTTGTGAGCACGTTTGCAAGAACTGATAGGATCACGGCTGCTCGCTCGCTCACTCACACGGAAGGTCATTTGCACTTCTGGCCACGCGATGGTCCCTCTCAAAACCACTAAACAGTGCAGACCGGATGGATGGAGCTCAGGACTTACGCACTCCTGCCAAAGGCGACACACAAACCTTTTAACCCAGAATGGTCAGACTAGCACATTCTCTGACTCTCGCTCTCTCTGTACGACAGCTAGATAGATGGATAAATGGGTGAATGGATTGTTGGATTTACTTGATTTTATTGATCCACAGCTGGGAAAGTGTAAGAATAACTGGGGTAAATATTTAGACTTGTCAAAATGTGATTTTCTGGTCATGGCACACATTTCACCCCTTAGGGAGATTAGTCCAATAATAATGGACATCTTTATACAATACCCATGATAATTCGCCATGGAATTCACCACTGGTACGGAGCCAGTGAGGGGAATTTCGCTGGCTGTGCTGACGCATGTTTAAACCGCAGATCTGAGGAGCGTTTCATTTTTGTGGAGAAGAAGCTGGCTGCCTGGACCCCTAGCTGTGCTGCACTGGAGCTACACCCCTGAATCATATCTCGTTTCAACCCTTAACAAGTTGAATGAACTCTATCTTAGACCATATGGGATTGCAGTGTTGATTCAACACTCAAAGAATTGAATTCAAAACTTAAATCAAATGGGACCATATGTTCTTAGAACAAACATAGTGAAAACTTTGCATTTTTTATTTACTGGGGGTCCTGACCTGCACTTTGCTGGTGCCATATCCAGGAATCATATCCTATTTTCCATCAAGTTAGTGTTAATCCAACCCTTTGAGTGTTGAATTGACCCTTAAGACACTACTCCTGTTAGCTGTTACAAGAATGGCAATGACCAAGTCGTAATGTATTACTAAAGGCCTTGTGCACTGTCATAGTGGTGTAGTAGTTACGTTTTTTCACGGACTATTACAACGTCCCAGTGGGTGGGATGGTGTCTGGTAAGGGGCTACAGTTTTATGAGTCCTGGGCTTTGCGTCCTTGCTGGCTGGAGCCATATCCCTACCCCTACATCATATTTTCTTCTCTCTCCATTACCATCCATTTAATGTTAATTAAACACTATCACGTATTTGAATTATCACATAAAGAGTTGATTCAGCCCTACTTTACAGCACATACAGCTTCACTTTGTTAATCAGACACTTCAAGAGTTGAATTATTGCTTAAATCAAGTCAAGTCAGCTTTTATTGTCAATTTCTTCATATGCACAAGGAAATTGAAATTGCTTTCTCTCTCTATACTAGATACATCTATACCAAATTTGACTAATATTTAGTGTTGAATTAACACTGCATTTTTGTTACTGTGTGGGCCCTGGGCTCTGCTCCCCTGCTGGCTGGACCCACAGCTCTGAATCATATCCTGTTTTCCTTCTCTCTCCATCACCATCGTTGGTCCTAATGTGTCACAGGCCGTTACAGAGCCACGCTGATGATGACAGGAACAACAGCTAGGCCAACGGCGAGAGGAGAGGAGATGGGGGCTCAAGCCAAAGTCCATTTGTCACGGCTCTCTGCCTGCATGCCTGCTCGCCTGCCTGCTCGCTTGGTCTCTGGGAACTGCATTGCTGCCGGGCATGGGCTTATGAATTACTCTACTGGGACATGGGACAATAATTGTCTTTGAGGACCAGACAATCCATTAGCTTGACACGCTGAATATTATTTAAAAAAGTTTGGTTAGAACATCTTTCGGTGCATGGGATCCCCAAGTTTCTACTAGACTAGTGGTTCTTAACCTTTTTTTTTCTCAGAGAACCCCTTAGGTGTGCCCAAGACGAGCAACACACCCCCAACCAAAACTTCTACACGTGAATATGCACAAAAAATGATTTGAGTGATTAATTACAATGATTCTTGCTTGAGATATTATTCTATACCTTAATGCATTTGAATGGGGATCAACATATGTTTTAATTTGGTTTTGATTTGGCCTAATTACAATGTTCCTAAGCAGCATTTTGGTCACAACCTCAGCACAAACAAAATTCCACGCACCCCCTGCAATCTCTGGCACACTCCCAGGGTGCATCCCAAGTTAAGAACCACTGTAGTGGGCTTGTATGAGGAAAGTGGAGTACTCTGATGAAAGTCTGCCTGGTCTCTGGGAATAGCATTGCTACTGTGCTAGAGCAGACACTGGTGGCTTATCTGTGGGGTTCTAGGTAGAAAGTGAAGTAGTCTTATGAGACCCCAACATGATGACAAAGAGCATTGTGTTGTTAAAAAGGTTGTGATCTGCAGTGACTAAAATACAGTGAAGGTATTTGTACAGTGTATGGATATATCTTACTTTTTTCTTTTTCACACTTTTGTCTTTATTAAGCACCAGTGGTAATTACATGGAGATGACTGCACACTTCGTGCATTTTACACCCCAATGTGTCCTCATTTTGTACACAAGTTAGCACTTGGTTTGCTTTGTTTATTGGGAAGAAGAGTCATCATCCACATATAATAGGATGCATTGTTCGTAACTGGTTTCTCAGATTTTTTTCTTTTCCTGAAGCCATCTGCCTGATTAGAGACCTGTGGTCTAAGCCATTACTGTAATTTAAGGAGTATTTACAAGCCATTACATGTATAAACAGTTCTTCAGCAGAGCCCAAGATGAAATTACTATGTTTTCCCTCTAGGGGGCAACCTGCTGCTATCTTGCTGAGGGGATAGAGGAAACAACCCTGCTGTGATTGCCTACTGAGTCCTGGCTGTGTGCACAGTTTTGATAACTGCAAGAACAAAAAAAATCACACCCTTTCTTCTTTGCCTTTCTTCAATATTTTTTCACCCCTCGTCTCTCCATCTTCTTCTCCTGGTGTAGTATTTCACCATTATTTCGTAATGACTACCTGGCTTCCACACACACATTACCTTTTGCACTCTAGCTGTTACATCAGACACTCGATGCCGGGGCTTCTGTGCCTCTGTGTTCCCGTTTGAGGTGCTGCTTGAGATGGAATTTGTCTGGAATCCTGCGGTCCCTGCCCTGTATGGCACTTTCCCCCCATTCTCCCTCTCTCTCTCTCTCTCTCTCTCTCTCTCTCTCTCTCTCTCTCTCTCTCTCTCTCTCTCCCTCTCTCTCCCTCTCTCTCTCTCCAGTGAAGTGAAGTCTATTGAACGACGCCACCATTAAGAGCATAAATTCTGAGGGTCAGTGTGAGCTGCTTGCTACGTCTGCTCTGCTCCGTGATCAGTGTGTTCCAGCGGACGTCATGTTTTTGTTTTTGATAACAAGGCCGTGCGTAGCCATGGCACTAGCAGGCCAGCCTCGGCCTCGATGACGGAGCTGACGCACAGTATGAGTACATGCTGTTCCGGGATAGGCTCTTTTGGTTTCTGTGAGAGAGAGAGAGAGAGAGAGAGAGAGAGAGAGAGGACAAGAGAGAAAGAGGGGGAGAGAGAGAGGGAGGGAGAGAGTGAGGGTGGGTATAAAGTACTTTATTGGACTAATTTCAATACATTAATACAAATCTTCTTAACTGGGCAGTACATCGAAATTGCACAATAGATCGAAAGAGAGAGAGAGAGAGAGAGCAAGAAAGGGAAAGCAAGGATGGAGCTGGTTTTTCAGCTCTGGCTGTTGAAGGGCATTCAGGCGCAGGCCCATTGAATGATCACAACATTGTTTCATGTGTTTTGTGTGGGGTTTTTTTTTTCTCACCATGAGAAAACTCTGTGCAGAGACTCCCTGTAACAAGTCGTTGCCTGGGCAGAGGGCTCAATACAATAAGCCATGCCTGTTGTTACGCAATTCCTCAGCAGCTCCGTAAGCTTTCCTGGCATGACTCTCTCTGTCTTCCCTTCTCTTCCTCCCTCCCTTCTTTCTCTCTCCCTCCTTCTCTTTTTTCTCCACCGGGCTCCCTCCCTCCCTCCCTCCCTTCCCCCTTGCCTGCCTTGCCTGCCTGCCTGCCTGCATGGCTCCCTCCCTCCCTATTCCCCCATTCGTCCTGGGCCGCTAAGTCTGTCTAAAATAGCAACAGGTTGTGTGAGCGTCTGTGTGTGTGTGTATGGGTGTTGAGCGGGAGCATGTGAAGCCGGCTAGCGGAGGAGCCAGAGCAGGGCCCTGGAGAGGTCTGGAGCTGGAGAGCGCTGACCAAGAGAGTGAACGAGAGAGGGGGAGAGAGAGGGGCTCTCTCCCAGCTACACTCTCCAAACATGCTCAGTTTTATGTATTTCATGCGGACAATCTTTCAGGTAAGGGCCTCCTCTCTACCCCCTCTTTCTTTCTTTCTTTCTTTCTTTCTTTCTTTCTTTCTTTCTTTCTTTCTTTCTTTCTTTCTTTCTTTCTTTCTTTCTCTCTATGTATCTCTTCTACATCTCTTTCTTATCGGCCTCTCCTCCACCCAGTCGTTCTCCGGCATCTGCTCTCCTTTACCCATGCTCGTGATGCCGGTCCTTGCGCAGGTCGGCCACTGCAGCAGCTGTGCTATATACACTGGTTGTTTATGTTGAGTTGTCCTGAAGTGGTCTTTCCACATGCCTGCGGTGATTTAACGCCATGTGGGCCCCCGCTTCTCTCTCAGGTGGATGGTGTCAGTGCAGCAAAGGGTTACCGTCAGGTGTTTGTTTATGTTTCTCTACCTCTGATGTACCTTATCAGTGATTTGCATCAGTGCTGAGTGAGCGGGTGGTACAGGAACAGGAACGGAGAGGGTTATTTGTCATTGCTCTCTACGCTTCTCACAGAGCGCTCCTGTTTACACTTTCAACAGTTGCTATGCATTCACCGGGGCTCCACACAGTGACTTAATTTATGTCATCTGACCTCTCGGGAGTGGAAATGTCATTTTTTTTCTCTCTCTCTCTCTCTGGCCGCTGTTTAGTTTGCAAACAAGGCTAATTCTTTGTAGCAGCAGTCGTGTTTTTTTTTTACAACGCTGGGGTGATCTCGAGGTCTGTTTGGCACTTGGCCTTGACTTCATTTACAAGGTCAGGCTGGTCAGAAATACGTGTGACCGAGTGGTGGGAGGCACTCCATTCATTAGAGCCCTGTCAGGGGGCTTTTTAACACATGCAAAGTCTTTCTCTAGCTTCGAGAGCTGTAGATTGCCAAAAGAGAGGCGCAAAGAAAGGGAGCTGGGTTGGTGTGATGGGGAGGTTTAATGGTTGAGATTCATGGAACTGAGAGAAAGAATACAAAGAGAGAAAGAACCATGGAAAGACACAGTGACCTACAGTATAAACGGCGAATTACAGTGGCATCCTCAACACTTTGGCCAAGATTACTTGCTTACTTTCTTTCTGTTCTCAATATTCTGTACTCTTTTTGTTGCTGAGCTGCCGACCTGGCGCACACCCTCACCTGTCGCCGATTAGACCACCTGTGTCCGGCCTTTTCCAATACACCTGACCAGTACTTTACGCTGACCTCTGCACTTCTGGACACTGACCTGTCTGTTCTCTGGATTTGACCAGCAATACTGTTCAGCGGTTGTTGATTGGATTGGAATGACCAAAGCAAAGCTTATGTTTTGCATCTGGTCAGTAATGGAGGTAATGAGCCTTGACCCCCACAGAAGCAGGTTAAGTAAACATGTCTTGAAGCCACTGACTGACCGCCTAAGAGCTGCTGGCAGCAGAGTCTCCTGTTGTTTGTGTATAGAAACTTGAGAAGTTAGTCAATACAAAATCTTTGTATCATTTCTGGGAACCTAGTCAAGATGGGAGTTCTTTGTTGTCAAGGTGGCAATCTCTGTCCGTGTCCATGTCCATCTCTGTCCATTGGAACAGTATTGATCAGAGGCCGTTTATTGGATTCAATGACCCAAAGTCTGGCCGGTAGCAGAAGTTCTTCTGTCCCTGATTCCACAGAACCAGGTTAAGGGAGCAGGTCTTGAAGTTGCTGACCATCGCAAGGCGATTAAGCGTTTCCAGCAGAAGATCTGTTAGTCAAGATGGGTTGTTGCATCAGAGACACGTGACTATCATCATTTGAAAGGCTACAGTATGTTGAGGAAATAGGAAATTTCATAGGAAATGTGAGTTGAAATTCTCCAACAATGAAAAGCTTAAATCATTTTTCAAAGCACCTTTTGATATTGCATCAGCACAAATCCTTTGTCTTTTAAAGGGACACAGGGAGGTGTTTGTTGTTAATCTAGCCGTTTTAACTAAAATGCTGGGGGAAACCCCATTCTGCATCTCTGCCAATTGGATTTTAGCAACAATATAGCTCAAAAGATGATATTTGATTGCATGACCCAAAGCAAAGCTGACAGTATATTTTACGTCTGGCCGGTAGGGGAGGTTCTTCTAGCCCTGATCCCTCAGAAGCAGGTTAAGGAAGCAGGTCTGAAAGCCACTGACCGTCTCAGGGGTGCGATTCTGGAACGTTAGCTTTGAACTACAGACGTACTTTGTAGTTATCTACTTACTTCAAGGCGAAATCCGTGCATTTCTCGAAACCTTACTATTCCCACAGTAAGCCAAAAGTAGTGCGGCTGCTTTCCTGAGTCCACACCGCTACTTACTTTCTTGGCATTGCAGTGCGTGACCAAAGAAGCAACAAGAGATATGCATGATTGCTGAGTCATGATTCGGCTGTTTCCTCCTAAATTCAGTGCGTGAAGTAGAAAGCAATAATGTACAACCACCACCAGCACATTTGATTGGATGTCACGACACCGTGACTCCGCTGTTTCCTCCACAACACACCTTGTAATTTCTTTGTGAAAAAACACGGCTGTGGCATTACAATCTGACACCAATAATGCACCAATAATGCAATATTATCTGCATGCCGATTGGATTTCGTTTCATTCCGAGGTGTAATTTGTAAAATATTTGGACAATAAAGTTGTGGTTACTCCCAGAAAATCGTCTGTTAAAGTGTCATATCCCTGAGAAATTTTCGCGCAGATTTCATTCCATAGCCTAGTGGTATTCACGCTTGCATCCCAATGGGAAAACAGAAGCCACACCGGTTCGAATCCACATGGTTACAGTGCCACAATTTTGGAAATATCTGGCAGAAATAGATAATTTATGTTGTGCATTACCAACACACACGTGCAGCCAAGGGAAAATGTGTTACACTGTAGGGTCCAAAACACGATTTCACGAGTTGTTGTCAACATGCTGCACACTGGTTTCGAACCCGCGTGGCTCGCGTCTTCCCATTGATAGGCAAGCGTAAATACCCCTAGGCTATGAAATGAAATTCGCGCCAAAAAAATGTAAGTAGTTGACACGTAATCCAGCGCATTTCCGGGAGAAACCAATACTTTTTTATCTAAATATTTCACAAATTACACATCGAAATGAGACGCAATTCAATCGGCATACAGCTAAAAGTATATTATTAGTGTGGGATTCATCAGATTCCAAGGATATGACGTTTTTTTTCCACGAACAAATGACATGACGTGAATTTGTGTTCTGAACACTCTCACAGCTGTATCATCACTTTGTGTGCATGTCGATTGATTTTCATCGCTTTTGCACCACAGGATTAAAAGATATTGACACATTTGTGGTCAAATATGTACTACAAGTTTAGCTAATGGGTGGAGTCACGCTCTGAAGTAGACTAGCGCTGTGTGTTACTTGGGGTGGCTGAGGTGATGTCTGGACTCAATGGATCTACTCCAGCTGTACTTCAACTTCACTGTCCAGATACGGATAGGAGGCACCTCACTTTCAAAGTCACCACTACTTCAGAGTGCACATTACTCCAAGCAGTAGTTACTTTGTGTGCTAACGTTCGAGACACAAGAGTTAGCAACTTTTATAGTATTTACTATGCAACATTGCTAACAGACTAGCTGCTTCGCACTTTGAGAATCGCACCCCAGATCTGCTGACTACAGAGCATTTGTTAGTCAAGGTGGGTGGGTGGTTAGCTGGGACAGTATGAGAGACATGTGACTCATCATTCGATAGGCTGCGTTGTGAATTTTCATGAAAAATCTGAAATTAAATCTACCCCAACAATAAAAAACTTAAAACATCTTGGCAAAGCAACTTTTGAAATTGCGTACACCTGTGAGCTTAATACAAATTCTTGATTATTTTTCAAGGGACCTAGGGAGGTGTTTGTTGTCCAGGTCATGCGTCATGACGGTGAAGTACTGGGGGAAACCCCACCCTGCACCTGGATTTGAACAGTGGTTCAGCAGTTGATTATTGGATTGCATGACCCAAAGCAAAGCTTACAGTATGTGTAACGTCTGTCCAGTGGCAGAGGTTCTTCTATCCCTGATCCAACAGAAGCAGGTTAAGAGAGAAGGTCTTGAAGCTGCTGACCGACCATCTCAAGGCTTTTGACAGCAGAGCATGTGCTAGTCAAGATGGGTGGGGGGTTTGCCGGGATGAGAGACATGTGCCTGTCATCACTCAAACAAGCTGTGTTATGCATTTTCATAGGGAATATGATATGAAACTGCCACAAAATAATGAGCTCATACAGTTTTTGTAAGCAACTTCACAGTACATTCACAGCACAACATTTTTCAAGGGTGTTTGTTTGTGACTGCCTTAAATTTGTATTTAGCTATCACCAAAATGGCAATGACCAAGTCAGAAGTGTATTGCGAAGGACTCTACAGTGACTGCTACGGTGTTCCACTGGTGGAAAGGTGCACATTTTGAGGCAACCTACAGGTATAAAATGCTGAGGAAAAGCCTGGACAGGATGTGGGTTTGGTAGAAGTTACTCAGCTGAGGAGAGGGCCTGAAGGGTTTTGTTGGCTGGCCGAAGGCTCCTCGGCTCTCCCCTGCTCCTCTGTTCCTCTGGCCGTGTTTGAGGCTGGCCGCCAATATTCAATGCCACACATTCCTTGCCTGGGACAGTGGCTTATAAACACATCCACACAGAGACACACACACACACACACACACACACACACACACACACACACACACACACACACACACACACACACACACACACACACACACACACACACACACACACACACACACACTCTGATACACACTGTTACACAACCGCACATACGCAAGCACATGTGCGCGTGCACACATGCACGCGCACACACACATACACACACACGCGCACAGATTACACAAGTGAAAATACTCAACTGGATGTTTGTTCAGTTGTCAAGAGAGGAATTTGATTTCCGTGCTCCGTGCCCAGTCACACAGAGACAGCCCAGTCCCAAATACAGTACAGTAGGATCACCACTGTGTCTCTGCTTGTAGTGTCTTGTGGTGTGGTAAAGTGAAGAGACAGCTGGTGCAACATCTCTATGTGTGTGTCAGTTAGGAAGATGAGGCTTTCGTTTAGTGCTTTCGCGTGCCAGTTAAAAGGAGGGCCTGTTTTCATTTCATTTCATTGTGCCCGTCTGGTCCAATGGGGGAAAGTGTGTCGCCATGCATTTTTTTCCAAAATGAGCGTGAGGGACGTCCCAAACATTTCAGTATGCTTACATGCAGCTGTCTGGTGGTTAAAAACAAATTGTAGTTTACTGGGTGACAGTTTATGAACAGTTGGAAGTTCCAATGGACTTCTATTTCTGGCTGTATAAACACTGACCAATTTTTTTTACGCTGCTGGACTTCTGGGGATTGAGGCTGTAGTGTCCTGAACACTGATCCACTTGGCAGGCATCTCGCTAGACGTTTCATGTGGCACATTACCCTGACTTCATGATTCATGTGCCATACAGTACGTATGTTTCTATGTACACAAGATGGTGTTCATGTCACTCTGTAAGCATGCAAGGCTTCACTGGTTACATGACACTTCACACAGAGAAATGGGTGTACTACTCTGTGCCTAAGCTTGTTGCATCTGCAATACTTGTTGCATTGGAAAAATTACGATTTTAATACAATGTACATTTAATATATGTGTGGTGATGTGTGGGCTGGAAAGAATTTATACCCCCAGGTACAAAACTCATTTCTTCAGATAAAAGATGGCAGAAAAAAACCTAAAGAAACCCTTTTATTATGGTAAATTGTACCTTTTAGAATACACATAATTATTCTGCAAAAAGGTCCTGCTGGTGTGACAAGCTTAAGGCTACTGCCTCCATTTCTTTGTGTGTAATGACAGCACGCTGACCTCTCGTGTGTTTTGTATTCTGTTCAGGCTGTAGCTTCATTTGCTGTCACTCTTGTTCCTGCCGGATAGTATATTGTCAGGATTTGTTTGCCCCATCAGTGCTGACGTGAATGATGAAGCCTTATCTGCTGTGGGAGTAGGCCGCGCTATCGATTCTGTCGCTGAGCCAGTGTGGAGAGAGAGAGCGAGAGAGAGAGGGCATAGGGATGAATACCAATGCGCCTCTTAATCCTGGCAGATGGCAAAGGAATGAAGTCATCGGAGATAGATAAGGTCTCAACAGCTACTGTTGACTGACTGACCTTGCCACACAGTTAAAAAAACTGCAGTGTTATTTCCAACACTTAGAGAGAACACTGGGACTCCAACAAGTGTTGCATTTACACTGCAAATGTACTGTGGCACTGTTATTATTTAACCTTACAGGCTTGACCTTTGGTGTACAGTAATACCGAACAAAGGTTTGGAAAACAGACAAGGAAAGAGATGGATTGAAGAAGTGAGCCAGAAGGGCTAATCAGCACGTGAGTGACAGGAGACGCTTTTGACCTATGCGTTGCCTTTGCCATAATAACGGGCATGTGAGCGCCTGCGCAGCTGGTAGTACTATTATAATGGGCATGTGAGCACCTACACCGTGGGTATTACCGGGACTCGGAGCTAGTCCTCTTGGTCACGAGTTGCTTGCCCTCCTTCTCTCAGGTAACCTGGTTAATTTGGAAGTAATCCCCTCCACACAAACCGCATGCACATATCAGTGTCTTTTCATCTCCCCCCGCTGCCCCAGTCTTACTTCCTACCGCAAGTCATCCAAAATTCAAGCTGGTGCAATTGGATTGCTAGTTTTAGAGTAGAGGTTGTGTGTGTCTGTCCACAATGCAGTGAATATTCCGAATGTGGGGCAGCATGTAATCAACAGAAAAGGCTGTGGTTGCTCTTGATTCATGCCATAGAGTTTGGCATGGTTTGGCAAGACTCTCTGAGGGCAAAGAGCTTTTCAATCATACTGAGGTTTCCATGGCGTCAGTTTAAGACTGAATTCCAATTTGGTAAGGTTCTGGGTACCACAAAGACAAGCCTTTTTCATTTTCCAGCCTTTTTTGGTAGATTCTCTGGGGTGCATTATATACTCTATTGCACTGCTAGTCTTAGAAACAAACATTCCTAAATCCCCCCAGTTGTTTTGCAGAAATGGTCATTAAAACACAGCCATGGAGTTTGGCAGGCAAGCCGGAGTATGCAGCGTGTCTGGATAAGCCTCCTGAAACCACCTCTGCCACTCACCTGGAATGAACTGGGACTTTGCTTATGCACTTCTGAAGAGTCAGTTCAGGTATCCTCCCACAGAAGACTTAAGGTTCAAAGGGGGGATTTTTTTGTTGATGTTCACTCAGAGCTTTGGTGATGGGAATGCCCATTTAACCTAGCCCAAACTTTTCTGACCCAGAAGTTTCAGCCTTTGGGGAGGTGGGCTGTGTTTCTTTCCATCACCATTTTTGGTGGTCCATGTCATTTGTTTTTCCAACTGTGTGTACATGACTTTGCACATGTATGTCAATGCTATTTCCCCCCAGAGGCACTTCTCAGCGTGGTAAATGGCCACGTTTTAGGATCCCCCAGTCGGACCGGGTAATGCATTTACAAGCCCCCGGCTGGCGTTAATGTGAGGTTTTATAGGGCAGCTCTGGATCTGCTGGGTTCTCGATTAATTTATGGGCCAGCCGTATACTGTAAGCAGATGGACGTTGAGAAATTGGCGTTGGTTTGGCCTCGCACACAGCACATGTTTGCTGTGTTAATTCAACACCTACAGTACGCTACAGGGTAGGACCAGCTAGAAGAGAGTGTTCGATTGAACTCCCAAAGTGTAGAATTACAATTGCATTGTGAAATGTACACAGTGCACACAGGGTTGCTTTCAAAAGTTTAGACGGAGATTGTGAGTGTGGTTCAGTGGAGTGGACTGGGCTGGGAGGGTTACATGAGGGTGTTGCTGGGGTGATGGGGTGTGCTGTGGAGTTTTTTAGGTCACCCACTTGTCTACAGTCTGGCACTCTGTCAGAGGTCTGCACTGAAGTGGCATTGACTGATTGACTGGCTGACTGGTTTCGATGAGGCCCGTGCCCCATGGCTGCACTTAGGAAAACCAGCATATCATAATGGACGCAATCAGCTGTAGGAATTTTGTTCTGTTTTTGGAATAGAATAGAATAGAATAGAATAGAATAGAATAGAATAGAATAGAATAAACGTGGTATTGCCAAACCCTCAAAATAGTTATATCCATAGGCTTGAAATATGTAAGCTTACATTGTATGGAAATGATAATCCAGTGGAAGCTTATGGGTGTCTTAAAGGGACACTG
This sequence comes from Engraulis encrasicolus, assembly GCF_034702125.1. Classification (NCBI taxonomy): domain Eukaryota; kingdom Metazoa; phylum Chordata; class Actinopteri; order Clupeiformes; family Engraulidae; genus Engraulis; species Engraulis encrasicolus. Next base: position 24,684,184 of record NC_085865.1, on the reverse strand, counting down.
TGTGAGATTTTTAGTTTTTTATTTCCAGAATTCATGCTGCCCATTCTCTAATGTTACATTTTTCATGAATATTTACCACCACCATCAAATTCTAAGGATTCATTTAGACTGGAAATACATACATGAAAAGGGGGATCTTCTCCTTGGTCCGCCATTTTGAATTTTCAGAAATAGCCATTTTAAGCTGCAAAAATGACTGTACTTGGGCCACACTATAAAATATTAGTTTATTACTTAGTAAACTTTCATGAAAAGGTAAAATTTGGCAATAGGCGACACAGTTTCAATGAGCAGCATAGTTGCAGTACCTTTTTTGACCATTTTCTGCACAGTGTCCCTTTAAGTAAGGCTAGAATATAATAGGATACCTTTTTTGAACACCATACATGTGCAATGAAGATGCAATGAGATAGAAAGCATTGTGTCACTCTGAAGAACAACATACAGTATGCTAGTATACGGCATGCAGGTACCTTTACCCAGGAAATTCTTCAGTGACTCCTAGAACCTGTGATCAGGCACTTGGTATCCGGTGAGGGGGAAATGCGATTGAAGCCCAGGCTCTTGTGTTGTTGGATGGTTGGTGACAGTTGGCAGGGGTAGTCCCAGATCCATGAGGTGCTTGCGCTCTTGTCACCTCTGTCCTGACTGTAAACATGCAGTGCAGAATCCATCTGGCCCACTTTGATGCACGTGGCCCATGGAGGGACTCGAGCTGATCGTATCTAGACAGATTGGGATTACAGGACTGCAGATTGCAGCCAAGAGCCCTTTGTACGATAAGTAGCTGGAGACAAAGACAGCCCAGATGTTTCTTAGGTACTGTAGCTCTCTGCCCTCCCCAACAATTAAGAGTAGAGTAGAGTAGAGGATCATTAACTCATTGGCTGCCAGCCATTTTCATAAAAGAGTACCTCGGAGTGCCAGCCATTTTTCAGCATTTTGGGTGTTTTTTGGAGGCTCACAGAAAATTGAGTTCTGTGTCTATGTCAACACCATACCTATCAAAACACAGATTAGACGCTCATCTGTCATCAGAAAAAAACGGTGTCTCTCTACCCCTTTCCGTTCTTTCATAATCATCTGTTGAAATTAAGTGGAATTCGCCAAAATGCTGCTTTCTAGCCAAAAAGCTGAGAAAACGCCATTTGAAGTAGAACTATAACTGCAAACGTTTTTGCCCGTAATGGCATCGTCCTAACAACTCCAAACCTATCAGCTGCTATTACACAGTCTTCTGTCATCTGTAGCCTGAACAAAAAGATCATTTGTATGACCTTTTCAACCTAATATACTGAAATATAACGGGGGGACTCGAAAACAAGGGTGTTTTGGTTTAGTTGCTGGCGCGCAGCATGGATCATGACAGCAGTTGCCCCTAACTCCGGTAACTCCCTACCTCTCCCTCTCCCTCTCCCTCTCTCTCTCCCCTCGTTGGAGAACGAATCACAGCTGGTTTATTTCCTCCAGAAATAGTACCGTGTTGTGTCTTGTGGGGAGGGAGGCAGGTAGGCAGGCAGCACCGCTTAGCGTAGCTTACTGCAGCTTCTTTGGCAGAGCGGACAATTTGCAGATTGATGATTACTGTCATCATGGTTCTGCTATAGTGATCTTGTCATATATTGTTCAATGAATTTTCTTTTGATAAAGTACTGATCACACATCCAACATTTCACAAGCCGATTGGAGTGGTGAATGCTAGCTGGTCTGAGGCTAAGTGCAATGCTTTCTAATGTGAGCTGAATGCATCTGACCAGACACAAAGGCTACTCTGTTCCAAGAATCTGCAACCCCCCTGTCTTTTTTTGATGATACAGTAAGCTGATCATACTATACAGATCCATAAAAATAACTGTGGATTGAGTAAAAAATAGTTGACTTACCAAGGCTCCTTTATTTAGGCTTAGTTGTAAGTTGTTAGCGATTTCGAGCTAGCTAGCGTAGCAAACTTTATACCCAAGTTACCTCAGTTGGGACACATCACCACTAGTCCCGTGCATTCTCCTGTTAGATGATATTTTGTAAGCAACATCCTGATGTTGTGTAGGCTGATCACATTATCCAAAATGAAAGGTTGTCACACAGATCATCTCATGGTGTATTTTGGGCAAGTTAGCTACAATGCCTTCTAGCTAGATAGCAACAGGGGATTGTATTTTGGTCATGAGAGGAAGGTTTTTTTTTGGCCAGGCTCTGACACTAAAATCAGTAGCCTACCTGTGTTAAAATCAGAGGGCAAGAAAGTAGACTACTGTCACAGGTGCTTTACTTTCAAAAATGATTTTGCTATGCTACTTTTGAGATTATATTATAATAGTAAAAAAGGGGTGTTTTTGTCTTGACATTTCATCTTGCTCTGAGCTAAAGCCCTGCCTTGACTGTTCCTAAGGACACTTCTGCCACCTACAGGAACAGTTAGAAAATGCCTTGAGGCTTGAAATTCATACAGAAGATAGGTCAGACCGTCCTCGAGGCCTGGCTGTAAAAAAACGCAATTGTCGGCGAACGACGTCGAAGGTAGGGGGCGTCACTATTTGAAATGACGTCATTCGACGGCCAAGGCAGCCAATGAGTTAATCCCAAGGGAAATTCAGGTGTCCAGTAGCATACATACTACATGAATATAGAAAAACACACAAACATTACACACATCATTGCACATATTATTCACCATGTATACAGCATACGCTTACATGCATGTAGAATTTAGGTAAAATGATTACAAGAATGCACTGTGCACTGTACACTTATTTATAGTGTTTTTTGGCTGTGTCCTTTGAAATGGTAGACCTATATTGTTTTTAAATTATATCTCTTTGTGTATTTTTTTTCGAGCTTGTTAATGTCCATTTTTGCAGATGGCAGTTGCTGTTTGTTACCAAGGCCAAGAAGATAGATACAAGGAGAGACAGTCCAGATGTTTCTTATGTCTCTCTCTTGCTTTCCCCCAACGACACGTGGAGAAGAGTAACACCACTGACATACACAACACTGTCACTTTGTGGAACTACACTGGCTTCCTCTTAAATTACTGCCATGCCTCATCATAAACCTCACACTTGAGAACAGCATCTGCACTCTAGTTAAAAGTTAAGGGATGCTGTCTGTTCAGACACTACTAAAGGAAATGTTAAATCATTCTAGCAGCTGTTCATAGATTTTTGCTACATGTATGAAATAATGTCTTGTAAAATTATTGCCAAATGGAACCTTTTGGGGAACCGCAGAATATGGATATACAAGGTGCAGGCAGGCGATGCCTGGTTGTTTTGGTTGGATAGAGTGGCTGATAAGTACTCAGGGTTATCCTTCTGGAGTGGTTTTAGGGAATCCAAAGCTGCATAATGATCTCTGTGGGGAATCTACCCGCAATTACATCCTCTTTTCCCTGCTTAACAGGCCTCTCCTCCTATACTCTCTGCGGGGGCTTGGGAACTCTGCAGCTTGTCGTTTCCTCAAAAATATTTTATGGCTTGCGACCATGGTAACCAACTCTGGGTCAATAGCGTCAAGTGAAAGTAGATGTAGATGATAGGTCTGAGGCAATGCTAAGCGTGTTTACTGACAAAGCCGTATGTAACGGGATTGAGTGGCCTCGGCAGGGCATGAGCGGTTGCCAGAGGACGTGGAACCCGGCTCTCATCTGCCCTCCCCCACTTATGCCTCTGGCATAATCTTATAGGCCACCTCTCACAGGAAGTGAGGTGAGACAAAGTTTTGGGTAATGGTGCCAACCTAACGGGCCTCCGCCTCAGCCTGCGTGTCTTGTTGAATAATAGTACAACATAGCTTAACTGTTATTCAAGAGCTTAATTCCTCAGCGCATTAATCATTGTCACCCTATAGATGTCTATCAGTCACCCAAAAGGCCTACTGCCCTACAAAGTCATAGAGATATCACAATTGTGTCAGAAGGCAGAGAGGGCACTTGCAGTCTAATCTCAAATTAGCCTGATATACACAGCCGTTAGGCTGCTCTAGGCAGTTAGAATTCTTACTAAAACAAGGAAAAGACACCACATCATACTTAGGTCACTACACTGTCTACCAGTAAAATTTTGAAAAATGTTGAGGAGTTTGAAACTCTTCTGAGAGTTAAAAGTCACTAAATGTCTAAATATGTTGTAGATTCGCAAGAACAATATCATCCTAACCGTGCGATCACACCGCCAGCGTTGAAAGCGTGGAAAGATGCGGAAGTAATTGACTTTGTATGGGAGAGCAGGCGGCAGAAGTGTTAAAAGCCGCAAAAGCGTTTCTAGAGCCGAGGGCGTTAAAAGCAGAGGGCGTCAAAAGTTGAACTTCATCTAAAAATATGTCCATAGGCGTCAGCCAATGGAATGTTCACATTTTTCTAAACCCGAGCTTCGGTTGGTCGAGATTCCTGGTCGAACGCTCCAGGTTGAATCGTTTGGCGCGTTCAACGCCCCTGACCTGTGCTTTCCAGGCAGGAGTCACAAGCGTTGTTGTAGCTCTTTCAAAGCCGGCGGTGTGATCACACGGTAATAGATGTCTTAGATCTTCAGAGTCTCTTCTACTGGTTGTGCTAAGGGTTAGATTCAGACAGGGTGACATGACATTTAGTCATTATGCTGCCAAATGCTGGAACCAGCTTCCTGTCTAGATTGTAACTGCCCCAACAGTATCTTATTTTTAGATTAGATAGATTTTCATACTTTTTGCGATAGTCAGTTACCTATAATACACAATACTACTACCTATAAGCTTAATATGGTTTTTCTTCACCCTTCTCTTTCTCTACTCTCCAGCACATTGAATGACAGTTTTGTATGATAATTTGCTGTATAAACGATATTGATATTGATATTTGTGCAACATGGTAGAAGCACAATGAGCTTGCTATGAGTCTGCTTGAGCTTGCTATGAGTCTGCTGCTCGTAAGAGAGTGTGAGGCAAGTGAAGATGACTCCACACGCCTTCGCATGGCTCCCGCTGTTGGCTCTGAAACGGGCGAGCTGCTAAAGACACTGATGTTCGCTATCTCGAGGCCTCCCCGTCAAGTCTGTTCTCTCGCCCCCTCACTTACTCACTCACTCACTCACTCACTCACTCACTCAGTCTCTCTCACACATGCTCGCTCACTCCCCCTCCCCAGCCCATCCAATCTTGTTTCTGCGATTTAGTTATTTTTACTTCCCATGGAGCTATGCTCCGGGCCGCTTACATGAGAATCAAAGCAACACAAACACATCTTTTCCCATAGAGTCTCTCCTTGGTATCAGAGGGGTTTGTCCATCAGAGGCTGAAGTTGGCCTTGTCTTGCTGTGGCCAGTGCACGCATTTATCATCCGGGAAGGCCATCACTGCACTGCACTGCACTGCGTTTGGCAAAGAATCTTGTAAGGAGGCGACAGATTCAGTATCGAGACAACAGGCTTGCAGATCAGTCACATGCGAAAGAAAACATCCTTCCCCTAGAGTCACTAACACGGGCTCGAGAGGTACATGTGCTTTTCTGTACTTGGATCTGATCTTTTCTTGTGTGTACTGTCACAAAAGTATGCTGCTTCTTTATTTGCAAAATTATTTTATCCCTTAATATCTGTTTTGTGGAAAATACAGTGTGTTGCTTCTTGGCTGCAAGGCGATTTTGTGTATTGAGACATTTTTGGTACATAGGTAACAGTACTAGACAGAATGATTAGATGCAAACCCTTGTCCGTGAAGCACGTAAACTAGAGTCTAACAATGAATCGGAATCATCAAGGGATTGTTGTGATTGGATTATCTCGATTACACAGACACTTGCCAGGAGAGAGTCACTTTCAGCTGGGAGCTTTATTGCGATAAATCATCCCATTAGCTCGAGCTTTTAAGTGTAGATAGCAAATCTGACTACAGTAATTATATTTATTGTGTATCTCCCTAAGGGAAGGGGCAGAAATGAATTTGGCTCCTTCAATGCTGGCCCTCTGCCCAGAGCAGAGCAGAGCAGAGACATAAAGGCTTGTTTGTGTCTCTGTCTTTCTGCCTCCCTCCCTCTATCATTTTCTCTGTTTCTCCTTGGGCTATGCGTTTTTTGGGTAGCATAAAACATGAGCTCTTCTGAATTGAAATGGGTAAATGTTGACCTTTCCCGCTTTGCGCTGCAGGGAGTGCTAAGAACCATTGTCGTGCTGTTTAGTGTGTGCCATAGTTGCCCACGGGAAGGTCACGTGAAGGTCATTCCCCCAATCTTGTCTGCCATTGGCCAGTTCGAGTTGGGACGTAGTTTGGGTAGCGTGCTGTGGGGTGTGTTATCGCTGCATCTGTGGTTGCGAGTAGGGTCGTGTGGGTGGTATCTTTGGCAGTGTTGTTGGTGACCAGATGTTCTTCTTCTTCACTTGCCCCTCTGGTGCCAAGCGTGTGACTCAGATGTGTGCAGGCCAGAGCTGGTGATGATTGCCCAGCCTTGTGTGTGTCTGATAATCCAGCATTGTGTGTGTCAGAGCTGCGGAGTGTGGAGGGGTGAGTGGGGTTGTTAAGCACCATAAGAAAGTGATGGTGTTTGGCCCTGTGATGAACCAGGGCTAATGATAACTTAGTGTCGTGTCTAGCAAAGTGGGGAGGTTTCCAGCGAAATATGTTGTGCAAATCAATACTTAAAGAGTCTTAATTTAACACTCTTCCATTTTATCCTATTCTCTACAGTGCTGGGGTGAGAAGGGGTTGCTTAGCACCAAAATAATGTGGTTAGGGCTAGCAAAAAAGCAGCTTATCAGTTAAACGATTTATGTTTTGGTCCAAAAGGGGTGGTGTGAGACATGACCATAAAACACAGATTTTTTTGTTTGCAATAGAAACTACAGTAAATTGCATGTTCTCGTGTATAACTCTGCACAACTGTACAGCATTTTGGTGTTCACAAGTCATTTTATGTTTTGTGTGCAGTGGGTGTCTATTATTAGAAAGGCAGTGAGAGAGACAGAGAGAGTTGGGACACATAGGCATGTATGTAGAAGTAAAACAGATGGGAGCAAAATAGGGAAAGGAGAAGAAAGCAGCAGAGTACTGAAGATCTAACCTGCTGCTGCAGTAGGTTGTCCCTGCTCTCATCAAATGAAGAAACTCTTATCGAATAGATGGAGAGAGAGAGAGAGAGAGAGAGAGAGAGAGAGAGAGAGAGAGAGAGAGAGAGAGAGAGAGAGAGAGAGAGAGAGAGAGAGAGAGAGAGAGAGAGAGATGTGACACTTTGGGCAATGGCACTTTTGGTCACTTTGGGTCAAACTGAGAGGAGCAAAAGAAAGAAAGGAGCTGAAAAGAACCAGGAGGGTTCTGAGGTTTCCAACCTGCTGCTGTGGTACTGCAGGTTTTTCTCCGCTGCCTCTCATGAGCTCCCTCACCCCAACGGAGCTGAGGCTAATCCGCCGGTGTGGACTCTCAGATCCAGCTAATTCCCCGCCGAGGGCGAACAAAGGGAAAGTGGGCCGGGTTGCAGGACAGCGGGACGGCCTGTTGGTCGGCTGCTTGGTCGGTCGGTCGGTGCCTGCCGACCGGAGAATTCACATGCTTTTCTAAAGGTGGCGACCGAGAGACTGGGCTCCACATCAAAGGGAATATTGCTTTGTGTTAAACTGATGGTGACACTGATCCACAGATACACAGTCACACGGGCACACAGCAAATCACAACACAAAACACTTTTCCATGGAAGGTGATGTGTAAATAACTCTGGTGTGTTTTGTGGAGGTGTCTTTGTGTGCTAAGGGTGAGGCGTTTTTGATGTTTGTTTCAGTGTCCTAATGAGGCGTTGCTTTGTCTCAGAATATAACACAACACACCAAGTGAAGATCACTGAAGCAACAGCACATTGCTTTCGGTTTTATATTATGCTCTAGTGCCTTTTGATAGATAGAAAACATTACTTGTACAGACATTACTTGTGTCCGAAGGTGGCCATGAAATTCCAAAGAGGGGGGGTGGGGTGGGGGTGGTGTCATATCCTAAGTAGGGGAGCTTAGCTTCTCTTGGTGACCCTGTAACTGGCACCATGAGTTCAGTCCTGTCACCTCACCTCCATTTTGAATTCCATTCCATTCTAAGTACTATTGTTTCATCTCATTCTCTAATGTGCGTGAAACAAGAATAAAGCATACTTGGTGTGATGAACCCTACAGAGACCTCTTTTGAAAGTGGTTACTGTTCTTGGAGTTCAACACAACTTTTAACAAGTACAGCACAAAGCAGACACATGCACACAATCACACGCACACAATCACACAGTAGTGGCATCATGAAGGTAGATTAGTGCAGTCAACACACACACACACACACACACACACACACACACACACACACACACACACACACACACACACACACACACACACACACACACACACACACACACACACACACACACACACTTCAGTACAGTAGCTGACATAGCATACCTTTAAGCACTCCCATAGCTATCCCATTACACTGCACTGTGTGTCCTGAGTGGGCCACAACTCAAAATAATCCGACCAATCCAATCATAGATAATTAGGGGCACGGATTAACTAAACCAAGACTAGATTTCTAAACACATGGTTGCCAATGCCAGGTGGGGAAGTGGTTGTGTCTATGGTGTGGACCTGGACGCTTTTCAGGATTTTCCCCAGCCCTTTATAATTAAGGCGGCCTTGACAACAAACTCCTCCCACCTTTTCCCATGACAACCCAGAATCACACCTAAGCATTTAGCAAATTCGGAAAATATTACATTTATCAATAGGCAGCACAGTTTCAATGAGCAGCATAGTTGCAATACCTACTCTGGTCACCATCCTACACACAGTGCACCTTTAACCGCAACTGAAACATGTCACAGTGATGGCCTTTTGCATCACCACGACATGCAAACTGGGTATCCTTGGCTTTTCCCTTATTATGCGATGCAAAGGGGTAAGCTTTGGCGTCATGCTTTTTAGTATTGAGGACTGATCAAAATGTCAGCAATGCATACAGTTGGCCTATGACATGTTGAGTGTCAGACTGTTGTCCATCACTATGTCTAAGATTTTGTGATGCACTGGGATTTTTTAACGTAAGCATCTCATTATTGGGGGGGTTCATATCATATTAGTGCAGCATGAAACTGTGGAAAATGGCCTTTCCAATGATAAGTCACATGTCTCAATACCGTGGCTAACAACCCCCTCCCACACACTCACACCTTGACTAACACATGTTCGGCAGGCAGGAAACACTGCTGTAGACAGTATGTACAGTAGAGGAAATTGAAAACGGAGAGGAATTATCAACAGGGTGGAAGGAAGTGGCCGAGACAGAAGCCGACGTGTGAAGGAAGATGTAATTGAAAATAAATTATTTATCTCTGCAGCACTCGCGTCGTCCATTAAGATGTTATTGTTCGGAGTGATGCAGTGACCCGTTTGTTTAATTTGTCTGGTGCGCTTCATTTATTATTGTATACGTACTACGCACTGTGTGGATGTGGTGTGGATGAATCTTCAGTGTTGCACTGTATATTGATTTAGTGCTGTAACAGCTGATCACAGACATTCTGATTATGTTAAAAATAGATGGGCTGGTATACAGTAAGATGGTAAACTTCAACTTGATCTTTTTTCTCTCTCATTCACTTTCTGTCATTCAGCATTTATGCTCAAAAGGTCTTTGCATGAATGTTCCTGTGTCTCTGTCTCTGTCTCTGTCTCTGTCTCTGTCTCTGTCTCTGTCTCTCTCTCTCTCTCTCTCTCTCTCTCTCTCTCTCTCTCTCTCTCTCTCTCTCTCTCTCTCTCTCTCTCTCTCTCTCTCTCTCGCTCTCTCATTGTTTTCCCTCTCTCCATCTTTGTCGCCTCTCTCATGCTCTCTGTCACTCTTTGTTCTCTCTTTCTCTGCATGCTTCCCTCTCTCCTCCTTTCTCTTGCTCTGCCCTATTGACATATTTTTGATCTTTCATATTGTCTGTGTCTGCTCCTTCACATAGACAGATGAGTAGATGAGTCTATCTGAGAGAAGCAACACAGGGCTTGTGTTGCTAACAGGGCTCTCTCTCTCTCTCTCTCTCTCTCTCTCTCTCTCTCTCTCTCTCTCTCTCTCTCTCTCTCTCTCTCTCTCTCTCTCTCTCTCTCTCTCTCTGTCTCTCTCCTGTCTGCTCCTTCACTCGTAGACTAGAGTAGAGAAGACTAGACATAGTTGAGTGCAGCGTTACAGTGCTTGTGTAATGAGGCCGAGACCCCTGTTGAACCGGGGGCCTCCTGGCCGAGTGTGAGGCCTCCGTTGTGTCCCTGGTGAATGGGACGCATTTTTAGCCCCGCTGCGTAGGTGCACACTCACACAAAGGAGATTTACTCCTTTCTCTCTCTCTCTCTCTCTCTCTCTCTCTCTCTCTCTCTCTCTCTCTCTCTCTCTCTTCATCTCTTTCTCTCTCTCTCTCTCTCTCTCTCTCTCTCTCTCTTCCTCTCTGTCACTCTCTGTCTCTATCTCTCTTTCTCTTTCTCATTGTCTCACTTGCTGCCCTTCTCTCTTTTTTTCTCTCTTGCCCTGTCAGCCACCTCTCATGGTCCTGGACCCCCCACCCCCCACACCTCCTTTTTATTTCTCTTTCGTTTCTCTCTTTTGTCTTTTCCTCTTACCATCATTCCCTTTCTGTTTTTCCTTTTAAATCCATCACCCAACTCCCTTCATCAAGTGCCCCGGATCCCTCTCTCTCTCTCCCTCTTTCTTCCTTGTTTTTAGATGCATTTGTCTGTCTCTTGTCTGTGACAATCTGCCTTTGTCTGTCTTTTCTCCTATCTTTCCCTCTCCTCTTACCCTATAACCATCCTGCCATCATTTCATCCACGCTGGCTAGGGTGGGTGGGAAGGGAAATGGGCTTTTTTGTCTGACAAATGAACTCTTCAGTAGCAGCATCTGCCCCCTGGCTTCAGATCCACAGATCCCACCCCTGCACAGAAGGATGGATGTCTTTGGTGTCATGGGATAGCTTCAGGGACCCCTACCCTACACCCGGCACTCACACGCACGCACATACACACACACACGCACGCACACACACACACACACGCACACACACACACACACACACACACACACTCAGTCTCACACTCAGTCTCACACACAGTCTCATTCTCTTGCCCATCCTGCCCCAAAACCATCCTCATTCCCCTCCAGTCTGCTTCCAGCACAGCATCCCACCCCTAGCCCCCTAGCCCTGGTCTCTGCTCCCCCTCCCCATCTTCAGAGCAGAGGTCAGGTTACTTCCTGCATTTCCGCAGCAGCAAAGAGGCTGATATGACCTCAGACTCGCTGCTCTGTGTGTGTGTGAGTGTGAGTGTGTGTGAGTGTGTTTAGTGTGTTTAGTCTTGTGTGTGTGTAATGTGTATGTTGGTGGGTGGCTCCACAGTGACTGTGCTCAACCCCCTCCCTCTGGTCCCCCCCCCCCAATCCACCTATCTCTGGCAGCTTGCTGAACCTCAGCAGCAAGTGCAAGGTAATTAACCTTCACCACAGGTGAGACAGAGAGAGAGAGAGAGAGAGAGAGAGAGAGAGAGAGAGAGAGAGAGAGAGAGAGAGAGAGAGAGAGTTAGAGAGAGAAAGAGAGAGAGAGAGAAGCAGAGAGATAGGCAGACAGAGAGAGAGAGACAGGCAGACAGAGAGAGAGAGAAACAGAGAGAGAGACAGCGACATGGAGACTCGTTAATTTGGTAGGAACCAAGGGAAGCCATCCTCAGCCTGTCCGCCCGTCTACAGTGCTGTCTGGTGCTTTTAGTGCCCAGTGATAGCAGTATACAATGGCCACATTAATTTTTAATTACTGAGCCAGATGCCTGGCTGGCTGGCGTATCCCCTTGTTCCTCCTCCTCCCTCTCCTCCTCCTCCTCCTCCTCCTCCCTGCACTACACGAGGAGCAGGAGGCATAGTACACGACAGACAGACAGGGGCTCTTGCTACTGCTACTGCTACTGCTACTACTGTTGTACTCTGACACGCGGTGCCTTTTGGAATCCACACCAAGACCTGGGACCTTGCCATTTTGTCTCAGCTGCCCAGGGGCAGGGCAGGAGTGAATTTGGGAATAGCCCAGCAGTTCCAGATGGTTTCCTCAGAACAAGGTAGGCGTGTGCCGTGCTCCAACCTCCAACCCTGGAATGCCTTGGCAGTGTTTTGGTGGCGTGGCATTGGGGCAATGTTTTAGCCAGGCAGGAAGGGGTGTGGAGGTTTTGGTTGGGTTTACAGTAGGCTGGGTGGGAAGGGCTGGACAAGGTGGGGAACGTGCCATGTCCAACTTACATCCCAAGAATTCCTTGGCAGGCTGGGTGGCATCGAGGCAAAGCTTTGCCCAGGAAAGGGGTGTGGGAAAGGGTTGGCTAGGTCAGGATTTTGAGGGGTGAGGAGGACCCATGGAAGCAGAAGTTATAGGAACAGGACGTGCCCTGGCAGTGTACTATTGGAGGGATGAATGGGGTAAAGATTTGGTCAGGCAAGGGTCTGGGTCGGGTTGAGGGGTTTGGGGATGGAAGCTATGATAAGATAGGGAATGTGTTGTGTCTAACCTTTACCCCAGAATCTATTGGCAATGTATTGCCTGGATGCTTGGGGCCATGGTTTTTCTTTCAGGGAGGGGAACCGGGGTGTTGGTTTGGGTCGACTTTGAGGGGAAGTAAGGGAAACTGCTATGAAATCGAAAATTCCTTGGCAGCATTTTTGGTGGTCTGGGTGGAGGAATTGGGGGTGGGGAGTAGTTTTAGGTGTGAATGGTGAGGACATGTCCATACCACTTTTGAGATAAACCTAGTGTGTCCCTACCACTTTTTCCCAAATATAATGGGCTTACCTGGAGAATTTGCCATTGAAATGTCCCCACCACTTTTCAAGCCAAACCTACACCTTAAGGGGGTGGACTGAAGGTAGGATAAGGTACAGCACAGTATAGCAACATGCCATATTCAACGTCTTTGCCCAGAATTCCTAAGCAGTGTATTGGCTCGGTGGATTGGAGCCATATTTTTGGCCAGGCAGGCAGGGGGTGTGGAGGAGTTGCCTCTGTTGAGTTTAGAGAGATGTGCCTGTCAGATGAGTAGGGGATGCCTGAGGAGTGAAGACAGCAGCAGTGCTGTACTGTATTGTGGTGTGCTGTGGCTCAGCTGCTGTTCTGGCCACGCTGAGATGAGATGTGGCTGTCACAGCTTATTTGAGTAGTCGGTCCCTCTGCCTCCTCGGTTTGGGCAGCACAATAGGAGCCGTTTGTGTATGTGTGTGCGTGTGTTTGTGTGTGCGTGTGTGTGTGTGTGTGTGTCTGTGTGTCTGTGTGTCTGTGTGTCTGTGTGTCTGTGTGTCTGTGTGTCTGTGTGTGTCTGTGTACCCCTCTGTGTGTCCTTGTGTGTGCTCTTGTGCGTGTATGACTCTGAATGAACGCCTGCACCCACGTGAATTCCTCTCTTTTCCTTCACTCTCACTCTCTTTCTTGTCCAGTCTCTCTCTCTCTCTCTCTCTCTCTCTCTCTCTCTCTCTCTCTCTCTCTCTCTCTCTCTCTCTCTCTCACTGACACACACAGACTTGGGCAACCTGGAGGAGGAGCCTGAGTGCCAACAGGCCAGCGATTGGAAAGTATTGCTCAGAAACACAGAGAGGGAGAGAGTGTGAGACATGAAGTGAGAGAGAGAGAGAGAAAGAGAGAAGGAGAGGGAGAGAGCAAGTGACAGAGAAGAGGCGTGAGGCAAAGTGAAAGAAAGAAAGAGAAGGAGGCTTCAGCTGAAATGAACGTGGTGCAGCAGTGCTGCTCAGTGTAGGTGACAGGCAGCAGGAGCAGAGGTGTGCTGATTTGATATGGGCTCTACAGGTCTGAGGTGACTGGCTTACCATAACCACAGGTATGTAGCATAGTGCCCTACGTGCAGCTCAGGTGTCTTAATGAATGGAGATGCTGATGACTCTGTATGTGGGTCTGTGTCTGTGTGTGTGTGTGTGTGTGTCTCTTTTTGAATCTTAGTTATACTCTTGCTTCGGGACCTTTGTGACGTCTCATGTTTATATGTCATGGCTTAAGTGTGTGTGTGTCTTAATGAATGGAGATGCTGATGACTCTGTGTGTGTGTGTCCGTGTCTGTGTGTGTGTGTGTGTGTGTGTGTGTGTGTGTGTGTGTGTGTGTGTGTGTGTGTGTGTGTGTGTGTGTGTCTGTGTCTGTGTCTGTGTCTGTGTCTGTGTCTGTGTCTGTGTGTGTGTGTGTGTGTGTCTGTGCGTCTGCACTGTATGTGTCTCTTTTTGAACGTTAGTTATACTCTTGCTTTGGGACCTTTGTGACTTCTCATGTTTGTATGTCATGGCTTAAGTGTTTTGCGTCTCACTGTATGCCATGTCAGCTTAACTGTAAGTGTTGAAATCGATGGAGTAGGAGATGGAGGTGATGATGATGTAACGTTGGTTGGCTGTGGCCTTGATGTTGCTTTTACTTTTGCTGGAGGCTTGATACTGTCTCTATCCTCGTGTACAGTTACAGTGTTGTAGTTACCAGTGTTGTTCTAGCAGTGGTCTACTATACCTGTCACCACACACACACACACACACGCTCTCTCTCTCTCTCTCTCTCTCTCTCTCTCTCTCTCTCTCTCTCTCTCTCTCTCTCTCTCTCTCTCTCTCTCTCTCTCTCTCTCTCCAAACATTCTTTAGGGCACTTGTGTGGAATGTAACAAGGCTTCTAAATTATTATGAATTGTTTCAGGCCATTTTTCTCCACATTATTTCTTCTCTGCTGGCTGTGGTTAAGAGATTGTGCTGATAAAGAGGGAGGGACGTGTGTGGGAAAGTAGAAGCTTATTGCAGGTGTAATTTTGTTTCTCTAAATGACAGTATGCTGAAAGATCTAGCGTAGAGAGATCCAGATGGTTAGAGGAGGGCGTGTGCAATTATTGCACCTCTTGACGTCAAGAGGACCCGGAGAAGTCTTAGTGTGCGTGCGCGCGCGCGTGTGTGTGTGTGTGTGTCTGTGTGTGTGTGTGTGTGTGTTTGTATGTCTTTACCATCATGCTGAACAAGCAACCACCACAAACCTCCCTTGCCACCTCAGCTCAGCAGCCCCTACCTGTTTGCCTGCATGTGCAGTGTGTAATGACAGCATAGCAAGTTGACGTTTTTCAACGCATGGCTGCCCCTGTAAAGCCATCTCCCCTGAACATGCACACACACACACACACACACACACACACACACACACACACACACGCACGCACGCACGCACGCACGCACGCACGCACGCACGCACGCACGCACGCACGCACGCACGCACACACACACACCACCCTCATCATCTCATCACACCCCTCCGCCCTCCTTGTGATCTCTCACCCCTCTGGCCCGTGAGAATCCACCACACTATATCCCCCAGGCAAGTCTACCTACGTAATCGCCCTCCACACCTCATCTGTGGTGTTGCCAGGCTTGATGCTCACGTCTGTGGGGGGCCAGCCTGGCTTGGAGTGGGGCCAGGGCAAAGTGTTTCAACACTCTTGCTTTAAGGTGATGATACACAAGGCAATTTTTGAGCAACTCTTTTGAGCAATAAGATTTTATTTGAGCGGTTTATCACTACAACACTTCATCAGTAGGAATTGGATCAGAAGTGGACAAATTTCCTTAGTCTTTTTATTGGAAAATTAGGAGCCAATGATGTCGCTGTCCAGCAACGTTGCCCAAATAGTTGCCCTGTGTATCATCTCCTTTACAGGTCCAGCAGTGATATATAAAAGACGTAGAACTAGTTACCAATGTAAGTACAACACTAGTAGTATGATATTATTTATTTAAAACTATGTAATGTCAAACTACTTTTGTTGTGATTACAGTACATGTATTACAGTACTTCTACTGTATACATCTCTGCTGTGCAGTTGCTAACAAGTTCCTAAGACACTCGAGTGGCGGTCGATTGTTGTTGTTGGTTCTAGGATGAATAATATGCTTTGATTTTTTATTTATTTTGCTTTCATGTGTCAAGTGGAGTAGTGGAAAAAAATCAAGATACTTTTGTTGATGGAACAAATGGTTGTGAATTATGTCTTGCAGTCAAGCATCAGTTGTTAGGGATTGGATGCTGTCTGTCTACTCTTCTGTTTCTGCTTTCATGTAGGGTAGAGCAGTAGAGATACTTAATTGGTCCTCCTGAAGAAAATGAAGGTGAATTATTGCTTGCAGCCAAGCATCATACAAGGGGCGTTGGTCCGTGGATTCTGCCTGCTTTTTGGGTTTTGCTTTCATATTACAGAGTAGAGCAGAGAAGAGATAATGAGTTGGTCCTGATGACAATTAAGGTATTATGGCTTGTAGTCAAGCATCATGTGGGAGGCTTTAGCCCATGGATGCTGCCTGCTCTGGGTTTTTGTGTGTTCATGTGTGTGTGTGAGGCGTGAGGTGTGCACTAGAGGCTGCTACAGCAGGGCGCAAACCGCAGGAGAGGAGAGGAGAAGAAAGGAGAGGATGGGGAAGGAAGAGGAGAGGAGGAGATGAGATGAGAGGAGTGGGTGAGGAAGGAAGAGGAGAGGTGAGGATAGGAGGGGAAAATAGATAAAAGGAGAGGAGAGGAGAGAGGAGGATGGGGAAGGAAGAGGAGAGGAGATGAGATGAGAGGAAGGGAAAGAGAGGAGAGGAGAGTACAGCATGTGCTCTGCCGCACACTGCAGGCGGACAACAGTCTCCAGTCTTCTGTCTCCCACATGGGGCGCACACGCACACACACACACACACACACACACACACACACACACACACACACACACACACACACACACACACACACACACACACACACACACACACACACACACACACACACACACATACACGACAGGAGAAGGTCGCACTGGCAGGCAGCCCCCCCCTCAAGCAGAGCTGTGACTCAGCCGGAAACCAGCTTCCTGTGACGCCAACATTCACCTACACACACTCAAGACACACACACGCACACACGCACACACACACACACACACACACACACACACACACACACACAAGCACACAACGCCACTGATCATCTACAAACACTCAAGACACACTGACAAACACACTTAAGCACACAAAAACACACACACACTCACAGACACACAAGCACACAATCACCCACACACTCAAGAGACAGACTCACACATACAGTTCAGAGACCCACAGACACAGGCACATATAAAGACATACACACAGATACGTACACCTGCTTGGAGCACATTGTACAAGTACCCATGAGCACTATCCCAACGCCCATTAAACACACACTTGTGCAGACACACATCTAAACTCTCAGTAGTGCTGATGCACAGTAGGCAGGCCAGGCATACACACATACAAGCACACACACACATGCACTCACAGTCACCCTCGCCCAAACACACACACACACACACACACACACACACACACACACACACACACACACACACACACACACACACACACACACACACACACACACACACACACACACACACACACACACACACACACACACACACACACACATACTACATACGCCCTCACTCACTCACTCACTCACACACAGTCATATTCCATGCTGTGAGCCTGGCGAATTTCACACCTGAGTGCAGTATCCCTTGGCAACGCCCCTCCCACATCACAGCACGTCTGACTGAGCGAATGCCGTCCCTCCCTGCTCGCCCCTGAGTGATTTCATGCGCCAGCTTTTCCATCGGGGCTTTTTTCATACCACATAGTCTCATTTTAGGGCTTAAGTGTGTACACACCATTTCATACAGCTCGTAGCACTGTTTTGCTATCAACAGCGATAATTTTGACTATTTGGACCATTTTGGGGCTTATGAGGAAATTGTTTTCCATATGGAGATGACCAAGATAAGCAGAGCTTTGTGTGTGTGTGTGTGTGTGTGTGTGTGTGTGTGTGTGTGTGTGTGTGTGTGTGTATGTGTGTGTGTGTGTGTGTGTGAGAGAGAGAGAGAGAGAGAGAGAGAGAGAGAGAGAGAGAGAGAGAGAGAGAGAGAGAGAGAGAGAGAGAGAGAGAGAGAGAGAGAGAGAGAGAGAGAGAGAATATGTGTTGTATGTAAGAGAGAGACCATGTGTACAGTGCAACACAATGCAAATAAATCCAGTCTTTGTTTTGAGTGTGAGAGTGTGGGCTGGGCCAAAGGGGAGCATTTCAATTCATCCTCTCCTCTTTAGCCCCAGAGATGCTGTGCCTTCTCAGGTGTCGCCTGGTCTCTGACCCCCTATCAGCTTACACTTCCTCCAGGCTGTACAGTTTCACTGGAAAGCCCGCTACTCACGCGATATCCGCCTCTCTCTCTCCTGTACTCAAATCCACCCCCCTCCCCACTCCATTCCAACCATCTCTGCATCCTGAACTGATTCTCCTGCTTTTTGGACAACCTGGATACAGCCATGACATAGAATATGGCTGTAGTTTATCGTCTTTCACTTTTGTGCCTCTGGTTGTATCATAGACTCTTGCTCAGGGGGGCTACAGAGAGGATGGCAGACTCTGATCATTCAGACTTTCCTGCTTCATTGACAAACTGGACTCTAAAATGCAATTTTGTTGTAGATTATCATCTTTCTTATTTGTGCCTCTGGTTGTCACAGACTCCAGTTTAGTAGTCTGATCTTTTAGCATGTCCTACTACCCAGGGCTGATAGTGTTGAAGCACCATATCTGATATCAGTGTTGGAGATTATTGTCTCTAAGAAACAATATATGTCTATTGAATATGTTTACTTTGTAGCTTGTCAAGGCTGGAGTGTTGTCATGTTTCAGTTGCTCAGAGAGGTCTAATATCCTACTGTAAGAGGAGCCCTGTTTGTGTTCTCAGCCAAAAGATCATTAGGTGAATATCATGTTAATATTGTATATTAATGGTGCAAAATCTATACAGTTATATTCCAAATAGTTTGTCAGGCCAAATGTAGCAGAGTTTCAGGGTTAGGTTTTTGTGTGGCATCAGGAAGTCCTGCCATGCTTCTCGTTCGTGCTTAGTCAGCTAGACCTCCTTCACACCTCCTGTCTTTACAATGATACTGCTACCCCATACACTATTACAGTAACTGCAGACCGGAGAGGGTGGGATCTGTTGGTGTGCTTTCTCTTTCCACAGGCATACTTTTAATTCATAGAGAATGTTTTCGTTTTCATTCACCTTTAATTCATATAGAATGTTTTGTTCAGTCACATCATCATCCGGCTGACAGAAATTACATTTATGTATGTATTTATTTTGGTGTATTATTATATTCATTTGAAGTATTTAACATCATCATAACTGGTATGCAAGCTGCCCTTGAGACAGCATGTCCTCAGTCCCACCCATGTTTCTCCATATTGCACAGTCAGCTAGCTGGGTTTTGTATTTCTCTCCCCTGTCTCTGCTATGACAGAACCTCTGCCAGCACCACTATTACAGTAAAGGCAGATCAGCAGACTGAGTCGATGGGGGCTGGTGTGCTATCCCTTTACAGTGGTGTACTTGTAATTCATACAAAACATTGTCAATAAGACAGACACACAGGCAGACTGAGCTCATGCGTCACTGAGTAGCGCTTGCTTGCTTGCTTTTTTTGTTTTCTGTTAATGAAAAGTGCACTACCTTTAACAATTGCATTGCCATAATTAATATTCAGGTTGTCTTTGAGACTGAGATTGTTGACTATCATTCAGCATGTCCCACTCGTGTTTTCCGCATAATGCACCATCAGCTACCTGGGTTTTGTATTTCCTCTACTGTAGCTTCCCCATGACAGCCTCTCCCTCCACCACTACTATTACAATCACTGCAGAGACACGGCAGACTGAGGGGCTGGGTCTGAGGGGCTGGGCTGGTGGTTGGAGTGTGTGGGGAGGGGGCCTGATATCCACTTACACCAGCGTCCTCACTCACCTCTGGGGACCTAGCTGTGTTGCCAGATTGGGCGGTTTCCTGCTGTTTAGGATGTCCGTCTGTGGGTTAAAAAAAAGGCCAAAAAGGGCATTTGGGTGGGTTTATCTGCAGATTTAGGGCCATAGTAATCAATAGAAATTAGTTGAAAATGGATAGCATTCAGTGCTTCCAGGTGGGTTTTTAGCATTTTTTTGGTCTGGAAATCATCAGTCTTATCTGGCAACCCTGGGCCTGTGGCAGTCATTGCACCAGCACCAGCACCACGGGGGCCATTACGAGGCCCTTTTCTACTGCCCGTTATCTACCCAGTACAGCGAGACACAGCATGACTCTGCCACCGTTTACTGCTTTTTCATTAGCCAAGTACGGCACAGCAAAGCTGAAAAACCAGCCCTCGTTTTTTCGGCTGAATGAACATTGCAGTGCATAACATGGCACTGTCCATTAGTGTTGAATAAACAATGCAAACCTCACTGTGCGGCTGTGGATGGAGGAAGGACATTACATTTCATTTCATTACACTGCTGACACTTCCAAAGTGACTTCCAGTTATTTACAGGGTATTGGTTACAGTCCCTGGAGCAATGGGAGGTTAGGCAGGTTGCAGAAGGGCACCTCAGCCATGGATGGAGGTGAAGGGAGGGGTACAGGTGGGATTCAAACCTGCAGCCCTTTGATCGTAAGACCACCTCCCTAACTATTAGACTACGGCTATGGACACCAGTCAGAACGCAGTCAGATGAAGGAATGGGCTACTGGGGATAGGAAGGGAGGGATTGAGGAAGGGAGGAATGAAAGAAGGGCAGTTTATGTTTTGTTGTGCACAATAAGCAGTGGTGCACATCACCTTTTTCAGTGAGACACTCAGGTGAGGACAGGGAATGGTGTTTCGCACTCACCACCCTCACTAGTCTCCAAAGTCTCACTGTCCAGGGCTTAAAAATATTAAATGAATTGGAACGTCCAAACTCTCTCTACCATTCGAGGCAAATAGCTCAAAAACATTCATTGGGAGCAAATATATGAGACATGTCACTTATTTAATATTTGTATGACTAGGACGTACCCAAACAAAGGAAGGTGCTACTTGAGCCAGGGAGGCAGATAGAAGATAGAAGTGGGGAGGGAGGGAAGAGAGCCGCAACCTCTTTGTTGTACTGTAAGGCAATATGAGGATAATAAGTGTTTTGGCTGTATTTGTTCCTCAGCAGTCTGGTTTGGCACAGAGAGCAGAGCAGTCTGCCGAATCGCCGAATCAGGGGCCGTGTAGCACAAGAGTCCTGCGGAGGCTGGGTCGCAACTCGGAGCTCGGAGTGACATAAATGCACGCACGCACGCACGCACGCATACGTACACACACACAAACACGTGTACACAAACACACATTGCGGAGGCTGGGTCTCAACTTGGCTTGGAGCGGCACAGTACAGTACAGTGCGGAACTCGCGCAGATCGAAATGCTGAGATAGACAAGAGTGCAGTGCGGTGGAAAGATGCTATCTTCCATTGCAACCCTACTCCCTATTATGCTATGGGTGCACACACATACACACTGACACACACACTATTGCTCTCTCTCTCTCCCTCTCTGTTTCGCTTTCTCCCTCACACACATGCACACACACACACGCACACACACCCACACACAGTATCGCTCACACACACTAATGCACACATTCACACTGAACATCAACACACACGCACGCACGTACGCGCACACAATCTCTTTTCCACGCTCTCTCTCTTTCTCTGTCTCATGCGCACACACAAAGAAACCCACAGAGAAAACACGCACACACCCGCAGACAATACACACTCCATGTGGGGCTAGGTGGTGCAACTCAGCGCCCCACCCCCATACTGTGTGAAGCAAAGCATAGATGGAGAGATCAGATCACCAACCCCTTTTGCCGAGATTAATAGGGGAAAACAACAACTGACTTTATTGTCACTGCTGTTCTGCCACTGATCGGATGTTGGTGGTGGGATATGAATGAATGGACTTCTCAACAGACCAGCAGGCTAATTAGCATTTTAGTTTCCAGTGACATTGTTTAGGCCATAGCCGTGTGTGTTATTCCATAATCACATGGGGTGTTTACAGTTTGAAGCCCGGCGTGCAGCGCAAGGCGAGCCATGATTGTGCATTTCAAGTAAGCCATTTACACTCTATTATGCGTGTATACTGTAGTTGATGAAGTCATTCAAGACTAAGCTAGGAGTTATCAAAGTAGGATAATTCACTTTCCTCCTGTCGTTTTGTTTATTTAGCAGATACTGTTGTCCACAGACAGTGTTGGGGGTAATGCGTTACAAAGTAACATCGTTACGTAATTTAATTACTTTTGGCAGTAACTTAGGAACGTAACGCATTAACTTACTCTTCAAATTTCAGTAACGTAATTACAGTTACTGCACTGCTGTAACGGTCGTTACTCGTTATTTGAGCCTTTAAATCATCTTCAGGTTTGCTGATATTAGTTCTAGATGCGCAAAGCTCTCCGTCTGGGCTGTTTTTTCCCCCAGCCCTTCTCGAGCTCTCGGGTGAGGGTGTGTGAGAGCACGCACACGCAGACTGATGTTCCTTCCTCGTGCATGCAAGGTCTTTCACTGGGACTTTCATGAGCCCGTTGCGCTGTGATGTGCTTAACACATACTACAATACTTGGAGTTCCACCATCATTTTTTTTCTAACATTACGCCAGGTAAAGTGAAAGGTTTCTTTCTCGTTGCCATGGCGGCGCATCTAGATGCTGCAGCCCGGAGCTCCCAAAACAAATGCCACTTTTTGTTCTTTTTTGTAGTTTTTAATATTGTTTTACTTAGATATAGTGTCAGTTTACAATCAGTAAGTGCATGTGCAGTGTACAGTCCGGAAAAACTGATCGATATCCGACTGGAAAGTTTTATTCTAACCTTTCTTTAAAACCCCTGTCTGCCCAGATCTCACAATTCAACTCTCCCGGATGACCTCAACAACTTTTTTGCACGGTTAGATGAGGGACCCATCCCTCACTCCCCAACTGAACTGATAGACAATGCCCCACATGTAGGCCTGGTGTTAAGCGAGCACGAGGTTCGGTTAAGCGAGCACGAGGTTTTACCTGCATATTTAACATCTCCCTAGAACAAGCTGCAGTCCCCATTTGTCTGAAAACCAGTACCATCGTTCCTGTTCCCAAGCAGGCGGCCATCAAGTCTCTCAATGACTACCGCCCTGTAGCACTCACACCTATTGTGATGAAATGCTTTGAAAGACTGGTGCTAGCACACCTCAAGTCCATCACTCCACCATCCCTCGACCCGCATCAATTTGCCTACAGGGCGAATAGATCTACAGAGGATGGCATTTCATTGGCCATTCACACTGCCCTCTCACACCTGGAGAAACCAAACAGCTATGTGCGAATGCTGTTCATTGACTACAGCTCCGCTTTTAACACCATTCCCCCTATCAAGCTGGCCACTAAGCTGTACAACCTCGGCTTCAGTCCCCATGTCTGCAGATGGATACTGGACTTCCTCAGTGACAGACCTCAGTCTGTACGCATGGGAAAACATCTTTCAAGACCCATCACCCTAAATACAGGTGCGCCGCAGGGATGTGTGTTGAGCCCTTTTTTGTACTCCCTCTTCACTCATGACTGTGATCCTAAGCACAGCACAAACACCATCATTAAATTTGCTGACGACACAACCGTGATTGGCCTGACCTCTGACAACAACGAGTCGGCCTACAGAGAGGAGGTGGAGTAGCTGGCACGCTGGAGCCAAGACAACAACCTGGCCCTGAACTCCAAGAAAACGAAGGAGGTGATCCTGGACTCGGGCAAGGGCAACCACTACCACCAACCCATCAACATCGGAGGGGAGCCAGTGGAGGTTGTACAGAGCTTCAGATTCCTGGGTGTGCACATCAGCGAGGACTTGTCATGGAGCGCCAACACCTCTGCAATGGCTAAAAAGGGATCCCAAAGGCTATATTTCCTTCGCACTCTAAAGAAGGCCCAGCTACCACGAGATCTGCTCACTAACTTCTACAGGTGAATTACATACAGCATTACATCTTGGTACACCAGCTGCACACACGACAACAAGATGATGTTACAGCGCATCATTAAAACAGCAGAGAGAATCATTGGATGCCAACTACCCACACTTGAGGAGATCCACCATACACACTGCACAAACAGAGCATTAAACATCCTTAAAGATCACACACACCCTGGTCACAGGCTCTTCACCATGCTACCATCTGGCAGGCGCTTTAGGACTCTGCGTGCCCGCACTACGAGAATGAAGGACAGCTTTTACCCTACTGCCATTAGACTCTTGAACTCAATACGTCACCTGCCCCCCCTCAATACTTCAGGACTATCGATACTGTGAGATGCACATGGATTTTTATGGATTTTTATATATTATTTATTTACTTTTTTTTGTGGGCATTTGTGGGTTACTACTAAACATAATCTCGCTATATTTATATAGTGACAATAAAAGTCTACTCTCTCTACTACTCTAAAGTGAAAGTGATTCGCTGCACAGTTCAATCTACAGTCATTCCGAGTCAACCGTTGCGCAAATGCATGAATGAAACAGCTGTACCCATCGCAAATGCCATGGCCTCTGTTGTGCTCACTGATGACATATTGGTTAGATACAATGCAAAAAAAATGTTTGGGTAGCTCCGTCTGCAGCAGCAGCCAGCGCGAATCAAGTAGACTAATTGGGAATAACGTGAGAACAACAGCACAAGCAACTACTGCGTTGAGGCCGTTCTTCAGGCTATTAAAATGTGCCAGATCACACCATCTTCCAGCACGAACGAATTCTGCATTCCGTAGAATCCTTAATAATAATGTTGATGCATACAATCCAAGGACGTTTTTAATCAGGAAACTGAAAGGCTAAGGTGCAACATCTAGGAGAGGATATGTAAGCCTAGAGTGTCCTTACCTACAACTTTTCTGTTTGGTATGGCCACCTCACCCTACTCATTCTGTTTTTATTCTGTGAGACCAAAGGCAATTTTCATGCTGACATGACAATAAAAATCTATTCTATTCTATTCTATGGAGTAATGTTAGACTAGATTCAAATGTATTGACACTGTTATCAATAGGACTAAGCTTACAGGGCAATCATGAAAAGCATTTTAGATGTGAGAATGACAATAACCCTAGGCCCTATATGAGGGATTCCATAGAGGTACAGTTTTCCCATATTAAAATATCTACACAGCCGGCCTACAACCTGGGGAAGCAGGTGTATTATGAGTTGTGCCACTACACTGGTTAAAATCCCTTTTCCCGCGAAAAGTAAAGTAATAAGTAACAAGTTACTTTTTAAATTTAGTAATAAGTAAAGTAATTCAATTACAATTGAAAGCAGTAACTAAAGTAAAGTAACCAATTACTTTAAAAAAGTAACTTACCCAACACTGTCCACAGACACTTTCAGAATGAGAATACGCTACACAGAATCTGGAAGGTGAATTCTCCCGATGTGTCTTGTCAGACCCATGTGTCTTGTCAGACACATGATTGCTTCCTTTTGTAATAGTATACTGTCTACAGGAAGCTTTAATGGTCTTTGCTGAGGAAGACTAGGGTTCGTGTAACATCAGACTGTTTGGCACTCCTCCTTGACCTAGGTGTCATCCGGTGTGTTCATGCTCAGGAAAGTCAATTGTGGGGTGTGCAAACAGATTAGTTGTCCTGGGCCCACGGGCAGGGGAGGCCCAGAATTGGGTCTTCATTACATTGTGTATTGTATATGGGTTTTTGTCCCTTTCAGATGACTTTGTCCCGGGCCCTGCCAAAACTGTCAGCAGCCCTGCTCATGTTTATCACCTCCACTGAGGTTCTGACTCACCAGTTCCCAGTGAAATAGCCCAGGAGCCAGATCACATACCGTAATGGTGCATTGACTGCTTCAATGGAATATCCCATCACACCCAAGCCGGCTACGTCGTTTCTCGACTGAATTCCAACACAGCTCTGGCAGGGGAGGGAAAGAAGTGCATGCCTTTTCCAAACCAGAACATCTGTTCATGTGTGCTGCAGCAATCCGTTCAAAACCTGTCAGCACTGAACAGCTTGCCCTTTATCTAAAATATATTACCTCAGCTTATGAACTCTGGTATACTGTAGATGTATAAAAATGGGAGCATAACAAGGGATCATAAAGCATTGCAGTGGCTACAGAAATAAGCAGTTGAGCCGACTTCAAAAAATATAAGGTAACCTTCTGACTTGGCTGCCTGCCAGGGATACAGCATGGAAGTTGTGCCAGCAGCACACTACCGTAGCGTGCCACTATATAATAGGCAATGCGGACTTGATCCTTAGCCTCCACCTTTTGACTTTGCTAATCTTGCTAATTCTTTACAATTTAGACTTAACCTTGCCCTACAGTGTTCCCTATTTCATGTACCGATGTGTACGTAATAACATCCATGCTGGAGTCTCATAATCTAAACTGCCTTAGAACTGTTTGTGTGTTTTTTTCTCTCTTTAGTTTCAGTGAATGTTAACTTGAGTTCTCACACACAAACATTCACGCACACACAGTGCCCTGAGCAGCAGGTGGTCTGACGTACAGTGCAGTAGCCGCGGCAGCTCTGATGGGCTTAGCCCAGATTACCTGTGCCCGTGCTAGGATTGTAAAGTTAGCACCGGGTAAGGGGGTTATCACCGTGGTAGCAGACGCCCTCCCTCACACTCTCACACTCCCACACTCCCACACTTACTTTACACACACACACACACACACACACACACACACACACACGCGAACACACACGCGAACACACACACACACACACACACACACACACACACACACACACACACACACAGACACACACACACACACAGTAGTTGTACAGTAAACTCAGTGGTTGTACAGTAAACAACAGTTAAACAGCCACCCCCTCTCTTGTCGTGTCTTGTTTTGAATACAACTTCTGGTGTGACCATTTCTTGCAAAGCAGCTCATTTTCATCTTGCGGCATCTATTACGCAAGTGACGGGTGTGATCCACTCTGCATGACTGACTATGTCAGATCAGATCAGTTGATGGAGCTGAGTACAGGTGGAAATACCCTTGTGTTCCTTGTACGAAGTATGTTATGTTCATATACAGTATACGGATGTGCAAAAACAAAATCGTTTTCACGATATACTGCATCGATTCATGACAATGCATTGCAATACTTATTTTCACGATTTTCATGATTGTCAATTGATTATTCAATATTAAACTTGAATTTGCCAATGGTTCATTTTATTCAGTAGTAGGTAAGAGTGCGTAATATTTCTGTTATTTGCATTAAATGTTGCTCTTTTGAATAACACTAGTACATATATATTGTATGATTTGTGGACTTCACAAAGTGCCTTTAAATACCAGGCTGATGTAAACAGGGGGCAATGCTGACATGATCTGACCTAATTAGTGGAGTGGAACAGCTGTCCAGCGACAGGCAGGCCCTGAGCCCAGGCTGAGAGAGACCCTGGTGGGTGTGTGGAACTAGAAATAGAGTGAGAGGCGGCGGTAACGGTGCTAATACGCAGCGTGTGACTGAGTGACCAATGTCAGCCACGAGCCGCGAGCCACCGCCCCGTTTCATCCGTTGACCTGCCCTGTCTTTCAGCACCGTTGCCCGCCATGACGGCGTGATGTCTGCATGAGCCCTGTTAAGCCCCGTAAAGGACTCCACTCCACACAGCACCAAAATAACACTGCGGATGGGGATGTGGATGTGGATGGGGATGTGGGTGGCTGAATCGAGGGAAATTATGATGACACGACCATCATTGTCATTGCAGAGGCAGTGCTGGGATTAGGTTCTGTAAAGCCCCTCCCACCCAATCTCCTTGTCTATCACAGAACAGACTGTTTACTACCTGCGACCACATGGGTAGGCTAAGCTGTCGGCTGAGACGTTGAGCACTGACATGGATATTAATAACACACAGGCACAGCCGTCTCACACTGAGGGCTGAATGTCGTGCAAGAATAACTGGCTAGCAGTTCTCTTAACAACCCAATTAGCAGCCCCTCACTATATGTGAATCTTCAATTCAGATAAACATGGCCACTTCTCCCCATTTTGTGTGCAAAAGTGTCCAAATCGACCTACTTTTATATCAGTAACTATATGTATTACAGGCAGCATAATATTCTATAATATGTAAGATCTGGCATCATAATATTCTACATTATAAGTAAGATGAATTCTTGTCGTTCTTTTCTTATCAAGTCTGCAGGTCATGACCTTCCACTAGTTTACATAACAGCCGCCGTTGTTGTACATGTAAATCCAGCTGACCCAGCCCCCAGCCTCCGCTCTGTTTCCTATAGGATGATAACCCCCACGTCCCAGAGGAAGCACTGGCCACTTTTCCAGCTCACAGATACCCGCTTGACGGCTTCCTGTATACTGGTTACAGTCAAATGCGCCTCAGATATGAAGTTGCTGAAGTTCTCAAACATCAGTGTCCTTCTGGTGCTCCTTCAGCCCACCAGTGTCTGTCTGATCTATTAGCTGTAGCTGAATGTTCATGTACATGACATACCGTTACATGTATACAATGTGTTGTCTTTTACCATGCCTCACAAGTACTTAATTTGAAGGAGTGGGTTGATCTACTGTATTCTGTCTGCTGCACTGTTGGTTCAGTATCAGCATGCATTTATATGAGCAATGTGAGGCCCTGTAGATTATTGTTTATTACAAAAAAGTCACATGTCTGCCTCATGATGTTAACATGGGACGACATGTACTGTACTGTTTGCTCAGACAGACCCCACTTTCCCCCCTTCTTAACGTTAATCTCTCATCTCTCTCCCTGAGACTCTCCCTCTCTCCCGTCAACCAAGTTTCTCCCTCTCTCCCTCTCTCCCTTTTACTCTCACTCTTCAACTCTTCATCTCTGCCCCTAGCACTCCTCTCTCTTCCACTCCATCTCTCCCTCTCTGTCTGTGTGTGTGGTCGAGGGGGTCATGCGTGTGTGCGTGTAGATATTATTGCAGGCGAGTTCCTTCAGGTAGTGCAGACCAAGCTCTCTGGTAGGGATGGGATATCGGTATCAGTGTATCGGTATCGGGTTCAGATATCAACATAATTCAGAGATCGGATCGGATCGGAATTTTCCCAAAGTATCGGAATTTTCGTGATACTGACATTGAGCCAGGTGTAATGTTAATTTGAAATCATAATACTTCGTTTTCAAGATGGGATTGTTAGTTTTTTGCTCGTTACTTTTCACTCATTAATTGTTTTTTTGTTCTTCTGACTTCCTTTTCTGACCAAATAGTCTACTTGGGCCTACCTCAAGTTGAAATCCATGCATATATATGGTTTTGGGATTGGATCGGAGTAGTATCGGTATCGGCAGATTTCCAATTTTAGATATCGGGATCGGATCGGAAGTGAAAAAATGTGTATCGGTGCATCCAAGCTCTCGGGCTCCCCAGCCGAGCCAAGGGGGAATCCTCTGTTATTTAACACGGCCCACTGCTCTGTGGGGACCCGATTCGCCCAAGAGGATGGCCGATGGATGGCCGATAAACACACAAGACAAAAAAGGGAGGGAAAAAAGACAGAGAGAGAGAGATAGGGAGAGGAGAGAGTGGGGGGAGTGGTGTGAAGTGTAGACAAGTGTAGACAAGAGGAGAAAAAGTAGACCTAACCAGCAGTGAACAGAGAGTCGGACGCATGGAGGAGTGTGACACGTTTAAATGTTGCAGTGTTAATTCAACACGTAGAATGTAGGAACAACTAGAGAGAGAGAGAGAGAGCTGTTGGTTGCCAATGGGGGCTGTGTTCAGCTGGGGATTTGCTCTACTCGTGGATACAGCTGTGGTCCTCGGCCTCTGGAGTGTAAGTCTGACCCCAATGACAATGGTTTGGCTCGTTTGGGCACAGCAAAAGATGCAGTGTTCATTTGAAACTTAGATGATTGATTTAACTTATTTTTTAGTGTATTTGCTCAAGAATAAGGCTTGAGCCCAAGTGTTGAATGAACTGCATTCTGTACTGTGTACGAATACGTGTCTGACAGGATGAGATATCAAGATCACTTTTTTGTTGTGTTGTTTGCAAGCTTTTAAGATTTTTCAGAGTAGACTAAATGTTTCTAATGGACAGACCTGCAAACATTTGCTTGTGTTTTTTAAACCTTGTCCAAGTTTAGTATGGACACACTTCTGTTGTGTACAGTTCTGTGATGTTCGAAAGACTGAAAATAATTAAGGCAAGGCAAGGCATTTTTATTTGTATAGCACATTTCACAGAAGCAGTTCAATGTGCTTCACAAAAAAATACTTAAAATACTCAAGGCGTGTGTGATCAAGTTGTTGGTGACATAGCTGTGCAGTCAGGTGTCGCGAGTACACTGTCTGTTTTGTAGAACACTACTGCCCTGCAGGTGCAGGGAGAACTGTGTCCCAATTAGTGGCGAGACGAGACAGTGTTGTTTACAACCCAACATGTGGTCCCCCTTATCTCTGCACAACAGTCCAAACCCCCGTAGGGGACCAAAAATAAAAGACTCAGGAAACTAGGGGTTTGACCTATTGTCAGGTTAAATTTTCCAGTTTAGCCCAATCAAATTCATCCGACTCCCACCATAGCAGAAATGACTTCAGGCTCTGTCGTGGCCGCCTCAATAATAACATTGTGGTTTTGTTTTTGTGTAGTTGTGCTGTGCTCTGCGATTGCCCTCATTGATACCCATCTCAATCCATTTCCTCTTTTCCTCCCCAGGTCCAGGACTCCCTTGAGGGCGCCCCGCATGACGACGGTGTAGAAGGGGCGGGGGCTTCCGCCGACGTCGACTCCGACTCCGATCCCCGGCTGTGGAACAACGGCCCTGCGTCGCCTGCGGCAGCGACTCTCTCAGAAGAGAGTTCGACAGAGGACTACTTTGACTCCAACAACACGTGGCAGAACGAGGCGCTTTCTTCGGACCTTAGCCCAGACAGGGAGGACTGCCCCTCTGTCTTCCAGGGGGGGGCTCAGGACAAGGACCTCTATAAGGGATGGCGACTGGAGGAGAGCAGCCTCTCCCAGGACTGTAGGCCGCATCGGCCCCAGAGGAATTCCAGCAGCCTAGACAGTGGACCCACGCAGGCCAGCACCACCAGCAGCAGCAGCAGCAGCACAGACTCTAATAAGCATTTAGAACAGCACAGTTTATCGGCCTGCAGTGCAGGTGCCCCAGCTGATCGCTTACCATGTAAAGACAACACCAGCACACAAAGCGCAGCTTTTAATCACTTAAGCTGTCTAGATACACAGAACAGAAGTACAGGAAGCGCAGGCAGCACTACCAACATAGTCAGCACCATCAGCTTAGAGGCATGCAGTTCAGAAACAAAGATCTTGTCTGCAGACTCACACTGTGCAGATGCAACATGCATAGACTCGTCCTTTTCTAAAACAATAGGAGCTGAAGCAGCACAGCCTTCCGACACCAGCTCTGCAGCACTTAGCACTGACACACACTGCATCTCACTGCAGAGCCATAGTAGCGAACAGAACAGCAGCACAAACACTAACGGACTTGCCACACAAGCACAACAAAGCACATGTAGTAGTAAGCACAGTCGGAGCGTTTCACACGAGACCCCGAAGTGTATCCCAGACACGGACACAAAGCCCAGCAATGAAACAGCCATATTGTGTTTCGACTCTCAGGTGTGTAGGAGCACTATAGCGGAACAGGATCCCCTCACAGGGACAGACGGTGCCGTTAGAAACTCAACAGATCCCGGGGAGGCCGGACTTCCTCCCTTGTCAGCCCCTCGTCCTCCCATCCCTCCATGCCCCCTTTCGGAGACTCATTCTGAGCCACCGCGGGCCACTCCTTGTTCACGCTCAAGGACTGGGTTGAATGGTGTGGCGTTGAAAACGGGCCAAGGAGAGCAACGGCCGTCGGAAACAGGGACAGAGGCTTCTCCTCAAGCACGCAAGGATGAGGTTACATCCCCCAAGTTAACATGTGAGGCTCTTGAGAAGAAAGACATTAGTTGTGAAGAAACTGCCAACCGTTTGCTAACCTGTAACGAGAGTGTCTCTCTCGAAATAAGCAAAGATAGGGGTACTGATGAGCATTTCCACAAAGAGTCAATTAGCCTACAAACAGACTCCAATGCATATAATATAGGACAATCTGACACTGTGAAGCAGCCTGCGGAATGTTCACCCCTCCCCCACAGCGGCTGCAAGGACGCTCCCTTGCAGACTTGTGATGTAAGGCTATCCACTTTGCACACACGGGCCCATAAAGAGAAAGGGGAGGAAAGGCAACAGGCCTTATCAGTGGAGGAGAGCAAAAAGAAGCAAGACGAAGAGAGAGGGGAGGACAAGCAGCAGGAGAAGGAGGAGGAGGAGGAGGAGGAGGAGGAGGATAAACCGAGCTGCCGTGTTTACTTAAAACAGGAACAGGATGCAAAGACCATACAGCAACCCCTAAAATCAAACTCTCACACACATGTGCTTTCAGATCACGAAGAACAGCAGAGCCTAACGAGCAAGAAGGCTGAGCAGCCAAAGCAACGCAGCCCTACAGACAAAACAGCAGAGGACACAGACAAATCACATTCAAAAACAAAGACCGACGCAGGTGATAGCAGGATACCGGGAAGTGGAAACCTCAGCGACCTTGAGCAGAGGCGTCATCATGAAACGGAACTTCTTCAGGCCGATATCATCGCCACCGTGGCCTCTGATCTCAGGACTATAGAGATCACTCTGGACACCCACACGTCGACGCTCGCAAAGCAGGTCCAATCGCAGTTGAATGAGCTCGTGCCTCGCTGCTGTGGCGGCAAGTCTTCCTCGCATTCCGACTCCAACAACAACACCAAGCCTGTTGTGGGCCCCAGCAGTGGTGTGGTGGAGTCAAATAGTTCCAAGCGCACCCCTGGGCATATCTCCATAGACAGATCGGAAAGTGGCATTGAGGACTGCGATAAACTTTTCCACACCCACGCCCAAACCGAGGCGAGAACAGAAACCACAGACACAGTCTTGGGGATCCCCAACGGAGCTGTGAGCCCGACAGAAAAGGAGTCGGACGACAACACTGAAGAGCTCCTCCGGCCACTTGACTTTGAACCTTACTGGAGCAGTGAGGACTCTGCCTTGTCAGGGTTGGGAGATGATACAGATGGTGGGCGTTGCGAATTCACCCTATCTGAGGAGGATGCACTGACAAAACCTGCACAGCAGAAAGAGTATCTCGACAGTGAGAAACAGCTTTGCCACCATAATCACACACATTCCCCACAGTCTCCAGAGTGCAGTGAAGACAGTAGCAGAATACCGAGTTTTGCTATCACCGCCTCCACCCCGGACTTTCCCCAAACGCAAGAAAATGGGCACGACCGTGACTCTTTAGCTCCCGTTTTGGACACTGAAAATATACAGTCGGACAATAACAAAGAGCCAGACAAGAAGGAGGGTCAGCCATACACATCAGCCAAGTTCTTATCAGACAGCTGCAGCACTGACAACAGCGTAGACAACAGCACAATCAGCGGTGATTGTCA
Source organism: Engraulis encrasicolus (assembly GCF_034702125.1). Lineage (NCBI taxonomy): Eukaryota > Metazoa > Chordata > Actinopteri > Clupeiformes > Engraulidae > Engraulis > Engraulis encrasicolus. The sequence goes on along the minus strand of NC_085865.1, from coordinate 24,650,778 downwards.
AGACTCTGTGGATTGCAGTTCAGTCGGTCCAGCTACCTCCTCACCCTCTCATGTTGTCCAGACGTCAGTAAGGATAGTGAGGCACCCGTATCCAGACTTGGGGCTTGGCGTACTCTTGGTGCCTAGCCTTGAGCCCATTCTGGAGACAGACAGGTCCCAGGAGAATGCTGTGGTGGCTGAGGATGACGAAGTGAAAAGCCAAGCGCAGAAAAGAGGCAGAGGGACAGGCATGAAGCCGGCTGGGGAGGAGAGAGAAGCGAGAGACGCCATAGTCTTCTCCTCCGACACTATGCCTGCCTCGTGCCATCAAGCTCATCAGAGCCCTGCCGTGGATAACTATGTCAAAGTCACGTCCACCTGTGCAGAGGCAGAGCAGCCCGGTGAGGCTGACCTTGCAAGTGGTCAAAAGGTCGCGACCTTGCAGGTTGACGAGGACCTGACTGCAGAGAGGCGGAAGAGGAGCCCCACGGCCTCATCTCAGGATCTGGACACCACCAGCACCAATAGCGAGGAGACAGATGAGCAATCTGCGTCTCACACAGGGGGTGGGGGCCCGGGAAAATCCTCGAAGAATAAGGGAAAGGGCTCAAAGTTCTCCGTCTTTGCAAAGATGCCCTCTTTCAGGAAGGGAAAAGGCGCCACCAAGGACGGCAATAATAAAAAAGCACAGAGCGAGTCCGCGGACGGCGGAGGAGTGGATCTCTTGTTCTACAGGACACACAGCCTCGAGCCAAGAGAGACAGAGCGTGACAACTCGGACGATGATGTCTTCTACAAGGGTGATGGCGGCGGCCACCAGCCAGCCCTGCAGCAGACACCAACATTCTCGCCATCACCGTGTGACGGGGAGGAGGACGAGGACCACGGATTCTACTCCTCGGCGCCCCGCACACGGCACGTCCGCCAGTTGTGCAAGGAGGAGACGGACAACAAAGAAGGGAGCCCCGAGTCGACGCAGAACCGGCTCACCCCTGCTGGTCAGGATGCACTGAACTATAAAAGGAGCAAGAGCAGCGACAGCCTGAGCCTGCGGCTGCGCTTATCTCAGGCCCACAAGTCTCTGTCCAGCCTGTTTGAGTCCCGATTGCTGGACAAAGAGTTTGTTGAGGAGCAAGGGGCTCCGGGTCGACCGGAGGGGGGAGAGGAGCAGCCCAGCAGGGGTGGAGGAAAGCAGGCCTGGAAGAAGCTTCGGAAGGCCAAGGAAGCAGAGCTTCTACGCCGCACCATGTCGGTGCCAGAAGGAGACAGCCCAAAAAGTGGTACACGGCAGGTGCATAGTGACTACGCCACTCGCACGGCCCAGGAGAGGCTGAGCGTTCCCGGGACTCCCGGCTCGCCCGGTAGCCCCCGCACTCTCTGTCACAGCGACCCCCTCAGTAAGAGGGCCTTACAGCAGGACAGTCAGGACGACTCGTCACAGGGGAGTAGGTCAGAAGGCCGTCGGAGAAAAGCCTCACCTAATGGCCTGTCAATTAGCTTCTCGGACTCTGGCCCACAATCTTCCGATGACTCTGAAGCCCTGCCTAACCCTGACTCCACCCCCTTGTCACCCCTGAGTCCTTGTTCCGCAGCCAGTCCGGCCGGACCCGCATCTACCCGGTCGCCCGGGACCTGTGACGCCGTAGACGGACCAATACGGCCAATGAGCCCCAAACCCCACATGAGCCCCAGGCCTGCTGCCCAGCGGCGGGCCTTCCGCTACGGTCCGGCACGCTCCAGTGCGCTCTCGCTCATCCTCCTGGGCCAGGGGATGAGCGTGGAGGCGCTGTCGGAGCCCCCGGAGAGGCCCAAGACTCTGAAGCCCAAAGCGGGTCCCATGGGGTCCCTCAGTCCCCTGAGTCCCCAGGAGCCTCTCAGCCCGCGGGAGGATGGGTCTCTGGAGGGCCAGTCTCAGAATAGCCTGGTGGCATCCACATCCAGCAATGAGCTTGAGGTGAGTTCAAAATCATAGGCAAAGAGCACTTTATTTATCAGAATTGTATGCAACAGGCGTTAGCACAGAAGATTGAAATGCCATTTGACTGTAACCAAACTACAATGTGCAGGTAAAACTAAACACACTGATATAGAGATTAAATGACACACACACACACACACACACACACACACACACACACACACACACACACACACACACACACACACACACACACACACACACACACACACACACACACACACACGCTATTGCAGTAAAAATAAACATACTGATACAGGTATTTCCTTTATTAAAATGTGCTATGCTTCATGGTGCTATTTTTTGGTGAGTACACAGTGAGGTAGGGGTGTTATAAAGTCTTTCTAATAATCAGATCCTGATCCTGTTCTATATATGTAATCATCTGGTATGAGCACAGATGTTCACAAAATGTGGAATATGCTTTTCCTAGTAGGCCTATAGTAGTTTATTATTGTGCGCTCAAATTGAGTTGAAATGAACACAGATGTTTTGAGAATGAACGCAGGGTTTTTGCATAACTGTTTCGTTTTGACATGTGCTGGAGAAGATTGATGACTTCTCTGTCAGGTCAGCAAAACTAGTTCAAATCAGTTTGTACAATCACAGAACCAGAAAGAGATTGTTTTTTGAACAAGCAGTTTCCAGCGGATTTTCAGTTTCAAAAGACACCCTTGTATCGCATAATCAAAATCAAGCCGACCAAATCCAGCCGAGAAAAGAACTGTCGAGTTTCTGTTGAGAAACTTGGCCAAGATCCACCCCAATTACCATGCCAGTTGGATTTTGTCCCTTTGTAAAAGTTGCTAGGTGAAAAAGAAACAACGGCTTTCACTTGGAAGACACAGAAACCACACATCAAAACATGTCTGTGTAACCTTTACCGTAATGTACAGTATAAAAATATGTTTGAGTGTGAAAGACCCCCAGCGAGAGACTAACTCATTATCCCCCCCACCCCCCTTCAAAAAAGGGCAACATTATGATTGAGTGGCTGAGCTAGCCCCATGCGTCCCGCGTCACTGGGGATGAGGAGGATAAAGGGAGCTTGTTTACGCTTGGGAGACAGCCAGAAGCACACACACAAGTGTTTGCGCTCCCTCTACCCGCTACCATCTACCCTCTCGACTTGGCTCTGTCCGGCCATGGCACTGAATACTGAATATAAATATCCAACTGATGAAGTGCGACTCTAACTCTCCTTCCCGTCAGCCCTTTCATTCAAATGTTTCTGTGTTTGTGTGTGCGCGCTCATGTGAGAGTGTGTGCGTGCGAGCGCGAGTGTATGTGAGTGTGCCTCTATGTGTGTGCGTGTGTGTACGCACATGTTCGTCTGTGTGTGTGTGTGTGTGTGTGTGTGTGTGTGTGTGTGTGTGTGTGTGTGTGTGTGTGTGTGTGTGTGTGTGTGTGTGTGTGTGTGTGTGTGTGTGTGTGTGTGTGTGTGTGTGTGTGAGAGAGAGAGTGTATTAATGTGTCTGTGTTCACTCCTGAAGGCCAGAGGTAGAACAAGTCGCTCTTTATCTCGCCTCTTGCCTCCCCTCACAAACACACAGCGAGACGATGAAGATTTAGAAGCCTGTGTCAGCTCTCTTTACCATGCTTGTCAGTTAGCTGTGGTGGTAGATTTCCATTCATTTTGCTAACACAGCCTGCCCAGTGTTAGCATACATACAACACAACACAACAGTCGTCCCTGCCTGATGCTTTGGCCAAGGCCAGCCAGGAAAATAAAAGTCTAGCTCCATCTAGAGGCCGTTGGTGAACTGCAGGCAGCGAGGATGATGGGATAGCCAAGCACCCCCCGCTGGGAAGTGCTGGGTCCTAACGGCTTTTCTTAGTTCTGTAATTACAGCCACAGGAAATGGGCTCTGGCCTATTCTAGTGTCTGGAAAGTCTGGTTTTGTGTGAATACCATTCGTACAGTACTGTACGGGTGGTGAAAATGCCAGGATGTTATGATGACTCAGCGTTCCAAATGCCGTTGTTTGTCGGCACCTGTTGTGGCATGACATGGTTGACACTCCCCATGACATGCTTGTGGAAACCTCGAATGAACCCTGAAGGGTCAGACAGTGCTAATCGCTAAAAGAATAGAGACACGGTCGATTTACATAGACCAAAGGCTTAGAACAGGTTACGAAAAGCAGCAGTAAAGCTTAAGGCATTGCCAGGTAATGTTTTTGTTAAACCTTGAAATAATAATATTGAAAAAATCATTAGTGGTTCTTAACTTGTGTTGCTGTCTCATGTATGTCCTAACCACAATAATAACAATCGAGGGGTGGGTCCTGTTAGTAGTTAAAATGAGAGACAAGTATACTTAAAACTGTTAGGACAACTGAAAAAACAAAAGCTCGGCCCTGCTGTGGCCAACCGGTAGTGCGCTCGCCTCCCATGTAGCTGACCCGGGTTCGATTCCCGGCCCGGGTCCTTTGCCGACCCCTCCCCATCTCTCCCTGTGCACTTCCTGTCCATCTCTCAGACTGTCCTATCAATAAAGTCAAAAAAGTCAAAAAAAAAGCTCCCTAAACTAAGGACATAGTTGCTTTACACATCAAGCCTAGACAGAAAAAAAACTTGACTTGATTTCCATTGCTGTGCCTTTCAAGACCTCACTAGATGGCAGTAAGCCTGTCACACTGCCACCAACCCCAGCCAAGAGGCTCATGGAGCTGGTGGACACACCACGCCGGGACACCCGAAGCCCGGCCCCCGTCAGGCCCGTATCGCACGCGGGCACGACCGCAACGTCACCAGAACCGGTCCAGGTGTACCGCCAACGGAGGTGCTGTTCGGACGACTTGTGGATCGAGCAGGAGAAGAACCGGAAGAGGAGGCTGGACCGGGCCATGAGGGAGATGAGCTCCCGGCAGCCGGGAGAGATGGAGAAAGTAAGAGAGGCCGTAAGCTGGTCACGGGATGCTGGTCATCACCCGTCGCTTTGCCTCTGCTCTCCTACGAGAGCACTCTGTCCTCCTGCCTTTCGCTTGTCTCTTCTCCTCTTGCTGTCTTTGCTGCGTGTCACTGGTTATTGGTCACTGCCTTACGCGCCTTCTGTCCTCCTGCCTTTCTCTTGTCTTTTCTCCTATTCATTTCTTCTTGGTCACTGGTCACTGGTCATCAGTTGCTCCTCTACTCTACCAGCGAGTGCTATCTGCCCTCCTGCCTTTCTCCTGCCATTTCCTCTCCTTTTTATCTCTTTCTCGTTGCCTTTGGCCTAGTGTCTGTATCTAGTTTCTCCTAGTTTCTCTCTTCTCTTCTTCCTCGCTGGTTGCTGGTCACTGGTCACTGGTCACCAGTCGCTGTCCTCCACTCTGCCAGTGAGCACCTTCTGTGCTCTTGCTTTTCTCCTGTCTCTTCTCTTACTTTCTTTCTCTCTTTGTCACTGGTCTTTGGTCACCTTTTGGTGTCCACTCTACCAGCGAACGCCTCCTGTCCTCCTGCCTTGCACCTGTCTCGTTTCCTCTTCTTTTATTTGTCTCTGGTCACTTGTCACAGGGTAAACCGTCGCTCTTCCACTCTGCCAGCGAGTGCTCTCTGCCCGCCTGCTTTCCTCTTTGTCTTTTTCTCCTCTTCGTCTCTTTGTCACTGCTCTTGGCCTAGTGTCTGCTCCTAGTAGTTTCTCTCTTCTCCTCTTCCTCACGGTTTGCTGGTCACCAGCAAGTCGCTCTTCTCTAATGAGCCACTGTGCTCTGCCCTCCTGCATTCTTTTCTTGTCTTCTTCTCTTTGCTGCTGCTGCCTTTGGCCTGGTGTCTGTTCCTAGTAGTACCTCTCTTCTCTTCTCTTCCTCCTGAACCTGAACTAGTGGGTTCATTTAGTGGGTTAATTTCTTCTGCTTTCAGGCCTATCCCTTCAAGGCTTGTTCTTTTCTTCATCTACTGTACATCCACACCCTTCTCATGTCTTGGCATCTACCTCTACTTTTTGCTATCTTTTTGCACATTTGTATTCATTTTTCTTGACTACCTGTAGTTTCTTCTTCATTTTTTAATTAGACATTGAATTGCATTGTGGCATTTGTGTATCAAGTATCTACAAACAATTGCCAACATCTGCATTAAAAAGTGGAGGCATGCTTTTAAGCAGTGTGTTTCCCGTAGTTAACTTATCAAAAAATTCAGAAGTTATTGTTGATGAAGCGCCCAACTCCTTCTACATACAGAAATACAGTATGTCTGTGATCAAGGTATGTATCTACGTATTTATCTATACTCTCACCAGAGGTGTCAAAAGTAAAGGTAAAGGTAAGAAAGAAATGTTCTGTTACACACATTATGTGAGTAACCAGTCGACCTGTGTACTTGTCTCTGCACTGGTTGGATCAAGTTTGTGCAGGGTCCTTTTTAGTTTTTAAGTGATTTTCAGTAACAACACAGTCTATCTATCTCATTAGGTACAATGGAGTAAATGGTGTAACAGCTATGTAATATCTGTTGCACTTGCACCATGAATTTACTTTTAATTTTGACAGCTGACTCTTACCATTCACCACACCCCACAGGCCAGGACGCGCCTCTCCCTTTCCGCCATGGATCCCTTCACCGGGACGCCCCTGCGAGCCCACAGCTTCTCCCAGAGCACGCCCATCGGCCTGGACTGCCTGGGCTGGAGACGACGCATGTCCTACCCCTGTAAGTCACACTCTTATCTTGCTTTGGTACACTGTTGCTCGAGTTCGGCCGAGAACTCTTGCTAATGTTTATCACTGCTTTTGCTAAAATTGAAGCTTTGTGTGTGTTTTTGTGAGTTTCTGT
>NC_085865.1:24624066-24639066 GCF_034702125.1 Engraulis encrasicolus | reverse complement strand
TTAAGACAGTATGGACATAGACAGTGCTCATACAGACATTTAAAGTGCAAGACTGGACAACAGAAGACTTGTAGAGGACATACATTAAGAGGTATTGTGCTTTTGTGCTTTTCCTAAAAAAAATATATTGTATCCTAAAGTGGGCACAGACCCGACATTCCCTTCTCCAGCACGTCCGCAAGGAGCACGGACTGTTATGTCATCGGCAGGCATAATGGGAATGCTCGGAATTCTCTCTCTCTCTCTCTCTGGTGCGTCTGGTTTATCCATGTTCTTGTGTGAACCGCTTCATCCCATGGGGCCATGTAGCCAAACAAACCATACATCTATTAACCCCCCCACCTACCCCTGACATGCTGCAGCTCTGACGTCCAGTGTGTGTGTTCAGTGTTTAACTCCTCATCTCTGCTTATTATACCATGACGGCCCCCCCATGGATCTGTATGGACCTACACTGGTGTGATGATGGCGTACTTGTGTATGTTTTTCCTGAGCCTCCCAGTCTGGTGATGGTGTGTGTAATCCTCTTGTGTAATGGTGAAGAGGGGGGATGAGGGTAAAGGGGCATGGGGGTAAGGGATGGGAAGGATGAGGGGGGGGGGAGGGGGGTGGTATTAGTCAGTGGGCCTATACGGTTGTGGTGTATTAAGTTTCAGCTTAGCGTGGATTTCCCAGACAAGACTGATCAGTACGGTGTTACTTCAGGGATTGGGGTGTGGTGGTGGTGGGGTGGGGTGGGGTGTTATGTGTGTGTGCCTGTCTGTCTGTCTATCTGTCTGTACACACACGTGTGTAAGCGCGTGCGTGGGTCACTTTCTAGATTGTCTTCATGAATGAGTGTGGGTGTGTGTGTGGGTGTGTGTGTGGGAGAGATAGAGTGCATGTGCGTGTCCGTGGGCATGCATGTGTACGTGCATGTTTGTATGTCCGTATGCACACAATAGCGTGACAGTAGGCTACGGAAGGCTTTGTTTAAGTATGGAAGTAGGTGTCTGTGTCAGTGTCTATTATCCCGCAGGTGTGTTGATAAATGGGCTTACTTGTGCCTTGTACTCGCATGTGCAGCATACCTCAGGTGACATTCTATTTGCAGTTCTTTGCTGTACTTTGTAACTTGTGCAATGCACCTGCATTATTGTGAACATCCCTGACCAAGCAGTGTTTATGAGTTATTTCTGTCTCTTTGTCTTTGGAGAGATCCTTAGCATGTGCAGCGCACCTGTATTTTTTTCTCTGATGCAGCCGAGCAGCGGTAGATAAACACTTCATGGCTATACGTGGGTGGTTGACGTTTAAGGGCGTAACGCAAAAAAAAAAGTTTTTCCAATTCCTGAAAAAAATGATGGAAAAAAAGGGGGGAAAAAATAAAAAATAAAACACTTAGTGGTCCGTGGAATTTCGCCTTATTTTTGCCATTTTTGGGAAAATGTGTCCTGCATCAACACATTGCATAGGCATGTCACACCACAGGAAATTCACTGCATTATGGCCATTTTAATCCTTTTGTATACATGACTGACATCTGAGCTCATGCTAACTTGATAATGATATTGTGTTTAATCTTAATATGTGTTTTCATTTGTAACCAAACAAACTTTTTTTCCTTCTTTAAGAGCAGTCACACCACAGGACACCATAAAATGAACCTAAGCATTGCGGGACAGAAACATTGCAATATGAAAAAAGGTCGCACCATGCATAGGTTTCTTTTTATTTACACAGACGCGTTTCGGTGCTCTGCCTTCCTCAGTGTGCCAGTGTGGGACAGAAACATTGCAATATTAAGAGGTTAATAGTCACCTTAAACTTCCACAGCACTCTCCAATAACTGCGGTACTGACTGGTTAGGAGTCAGTCTTTAAGACCCTTGTAGTTGGCCTTGCAGCTGCCCATTCACAAACATTGACATACATGTCACCCCACAGGAAGCAATTTGTGTCACGAAATTGAACTTGTAGTTAATATTACTGTCTGGAGTTTTTTCACATTCACATATCTTAATATAAAGTTAATATATATGCAATCATGCCAAAAGCTTCATACATTATTCAAAGTCTGGTTGGTTAATTTATATATATATTATATTCCAGGTTTCATTAATGTTACAGTCACACCGCAGGATATTTGACATAAACCTTTACATAAATCTTAACAAAAATGTTTCTTCTGACCTGAGACTAATATGAAACATAATGTACCACATCTTCTTTCATTGACATTTGTTTTTTAAAGGAAAAATAACAGTTTTGTAGGTTTTCAACGAATGTTAACAAGGCGTCACGTCAACCACCCATGTATTTTCATACTGTATGGAGAGGTTATGTGCGCAGGGCACCTGTATTAAATGGGTGAATAACCTTGACCCAGCTGCATGAATGTGTGTGTGCGTGTGTGCGTTCACTACGTCACTACTGCTAAGGTGAGAGTCAGGTGTGTGACCAGCCCTGACCGACGACAATACTGTATACATGGACATAATCACATGGGGTTATGTGTCCAATGCACTTGTATTGAATAGGTGAATAACCTCGACTTACTGTAGCTGCATGAGTACAGCATGTGTGTTTTCTGTCCCTTTTTCATTTGTACAAGCCAAATTGTATGTGGCATGCACCTGTGGTGGGCTTATGTGTGCAGTCAGTGCAGCACCTGTATTGAGCAGGTGAATAGCCCTGTATGCCCCAGGCCAGAGGCATGCATATTTATGTCCTGTCTCACACTCATTAGTTACGTTCCTTTGGTATGTAGAGAACACCTGTGTTTGGTTATGGGATTCAGGAGGGTGAACACACCTCTGACTGAAAAGCCCAGAGCAACAACAACAGACCGAACCACCAGCAACAATGAAACTCTGTTTGTTTGTACAGGCAGTGCACCTGTATTTGCTGATGAGACTCAGTTGGCCGAACAAGCATGACCAAAGAGTAGGTGCATCAACAATGTTTTATTTGAATATATTTCTATTGCTCCATCGCCGTTAGCACAAGCCCTATCTTTGTATAATGTATGCTGTCCCTCTCCCTCTCCCTGTTTCCTGGCACCTGTGCTTGGTAGCGAGGTTCAGTGGGGCGAACTACCACGACCAGCGAGCAGGGGCATCGACAGTGTGGCTTTGAGTATATTTCTGTTGTTCCATCATCGTTATTAGCATAAGCCCTATCTTTGTATAATACATACATATATGCTGTCCCCCTTTTGTTTCTCGTGCACCTGTGCTTGGTAGCGAGGTTCAGTGGGGCGAACTACCACGACCAGCGAGCAGGGGCATCGACAGTGTGGCTTTGAGCAGGGGCATCAACAGTGTGGATTTGAGCAGGGGCATCAACAGTGTGGATTTGAGTATATTTCTGTCCCTCCGTGGTCGTTAGCGTCCGGGCCCCTTGGCTGATCCTCTCAGCCTCCGCGGTGACAGGCAGGAAATCCCGGCCGCGCTGCATCCTGCGTGACAGGTTCACAAGCAGCAGGCTCTTATCCTCACCGTGCCAGGGCTCAGCGCCACTCTCACCCTCTCTCTCTCTCTCTACCACTCTCTCTCTCTCTCTACCACTCTCTCCCTCTCTTCATCTCTCTCTCTCACTCTCTCTCTCTCACTCTCTCTCTCTTTCTTTCTCTCTCTCTCTCTCTCTCTCTCTCTTCCCTCTCTCTCTCTCTCTCTCTCTCTCTCTCTCTCTCTCTCTCTCTCCATCTGTCTACCACTCTTCATTCTTTCTCTCTCTCTCTCTCTCTCTCTCTCTCTCTCTCTCTCTCTCTCTCTCTCTCTCTCTCTCTCTCTCTCTCTCTCTCTCTCTCTTTCTCCCAGTGTGTGTGTGCAGTCACCTCAGTAACCGAGGGAGCGAGTGAGAGATAACAATGTGTTAGTGAGAGGGGGAGTGTGTGAAAGAGAGAGAGACACCGACCGCATATTTGTGAGTAAGAGAGAGAGAGAGAGAGAGAGAGAGAGAGAGAGAGAGAGAGAGAGAGAGAGATAGCAGGGGATGAAGCAAGGGGGGAGGAGAGTGGATAGCAGAGCCATTATCAGAGCCCAGCCCTGAAAATGCTTTGGCTTTTGATAAGCCAGAGCGGAGCGTAGGAAGCCTCCCTGCTGGAGCCCCACTGATGTCAGTCTATGGGCTTGTCTGTGTGTGTGTGCGCTCCTGCGTGTGTGGGTATGTGTTGTGTGCATGTGTGTTTGTCTATATGTGTGTGTGTGCTTCAGTGGTAGAGAGAGAGAGACAGAGAGAGAGAGAGAGAGAGAGAGCTGAACTGAGTATGTGTGTGTGTGAGTGTGTGAGAGAGAGAGAGTGGATGGAGTAAGCAAGCGAGCAAGGCAACAAGATAGAGATAGAGAGGGGTGGGGGAGAGAGTGACAGAGGCAGAGAGAGAGGCGGGGAGAGAGAGAGAGAGAGAGAGAGAGGCAGAGCAAGCAAGCGGTAAGAAGAGAGATGGAGTGAGTAAGCGAGCGAGAGTGAGGGAAAGAGAGACGGAGGAGGCGGCGCAGCCGGCATGAGCGCGAGAGGGGGAGAGGCTAGAGCACTCAGTGAGGCTTAGCCACCGAGAGCAACACAGCTGTGCCAGGTAGAGGCTAGTCTAGTAGTCTAGTGTAGTGAGTGTGCGGTGTGTGTGAGTGTGTGTGTGTGCAGAAACACACAGCCACACACACATCCACATCCACAGAGAGGAAGAGAGAGACACACACACGTAAACACTCTCTCAGTCTCTCTCTCTCTGGGGACTCTCTCTCTCTAAGCATCAGGAGTAAGAGGCAGCAGCAGAAGCGGCAGTCAGTGGAAACAGCGTTTAGCAGTGGAGACAGCTCCTCTACTCCACTGCCTCACCTCGCCTCTCCTCTCCTGGGTGACTCTCTCATAGAGTAGAGCGGCAAGCGGGAAGTAGCACTGCTGAGCGTCGGCAGCAGTGTGAAGACTGACAGAGAGAGAGACAGAGAGAGAGAGAGAGAGAGGCAGCTCTCTCTTCTCCCAGGAGCTCTCTTCTTCTTCTTCTTCTTCTTCTCCCCTGACGCCCCTCCGCTACCACCTCTCTTACCTGCCTATTCTTCTCTCCGCTTCGTCCGTCCGTCCGTCCTTCTTCGTTCTGTCCACCCTCCTCCACTGATGAGGACCCAGCAGGGCTCGGAGAGCTCGGTGCCCCTGCCCGGGGGCAGCTGTGGCAGCAGTGGCAGCGGCAGCTCGGGGCTCTCCCCCGGCTCCGACTCGGACACCAGTAGCCTGGGCATGGGGGTGCTGCCCGGAGGGGGCGGCTGTGGCGTCGGCGTGGGCATCCATGGTGGCGTCGGTGGCATAGCTGGCAGTGGAGCCGGTGGCAGCGTCGGAAGTGGCATCAGCAGTATTGGAGGTGTCGGTGGCGTTTGTGGTGGCATCTGCGGTGGTGGTGGTGGCAGTGGAGCTGGCAGCCTCGGGGGCACCTTGCGTGGGGTTCTGTCCCACTACTGGAGCCTGGAGAGCCTGCACTCGACCACTGGTAAGGACGCCTGGGGTTGGATACTATACAGTACACACAGCACACAGAGAGACAGCAATGGGAGAAGGGAAAGATGGAGAGAGGGAAGGAGTGAGGGAAAGGTAGATGGATGGGAGGTGTGGTGGGAGCGGGTGGATGGGAGGATACATACATAACATAGCATAACATGAGGACAATTATCTCCATGGGGTGATTGTACTACATACAGCTCTAAGACTGCAGGGTGCACGTTTTGGGTGCACACATGTAGACAGCGGTGGAAGCGGGGAGAGGGAAAACAGGTGAAAGGAAGGAGTGAACGATTTACGGAGAGAGGCGAAAGAGGGAAGGAGTGAGGGAAAAGGTGCATGAGAAGAGGTGTGGAATTTGAGGGATTTCAGAGAGGGGTGTGACGGAGGAAGGAGGGGGATGTTTGGGATGGAGAAGAGGAGGGGAGAAATATCGCATCAGGTGATGTCAGTTTAAAAAGAGGAAGCATCCTCTTTCACACCCGGTCGACTCTGCTGTGTTATGGTAACATAGCAACGTTTTTTGGAGTGGGCTTGTTGTTTTCATATGGTGCGGTGTGTACAGAAGCACATAGTGTACTCTCTGTGTCTGTGTGTGTGTGTGTGTGTGTGTGTGTGTGTGTGTGTGTGTGTGTGTGTGTGTGTGTGTGAGAGAGAGAGAGAGAGAGAGAGGAGAGAGAGAGAGAGAGAGAGAGAGAGAGAGAGAGAGAGAGAGAGAGAGAGAGAGAGAGAGAGAGAGAGAGAGAGAGAGAGAGAGAGAGAGAGAGAGAGAGAGAGAGATGCCTGGGGCTACTAGATTCATGAAGCGTGGAGGCGGTACTTCAGATTTTCGCACAAGGTTGGAATGAAAGACAAGGTGGTGATGGGGGACAGATACAGAAAAAAAGAGAGTTGAACTGTATTGTTTACGGTTTAGAGAGGAGGGGGAGAGATAGCTGTTGTTTATCATTGCTAAGCTGACGTTTTTTCCCACTGTAGTGAGTGATTGAGTGATGCAGAATAGGATGATGGTGAGTCAGTGTTTCCCACAGAAATTTTGGAAACTATGGGGGCAGCCGGGGCTTATTTTTTCCGGGGGGGGGGGGGGGGGGGGGGGGGGGGGGGGTGTTCTCACACGGGCCTTTTTTTGGGGGGGGGGGGGGGGGTGTGTGTATTCTTGTAGTAGGTAAAATGCAAAACGGCCAAAACAATGACTACAGTATGACATTTGGCGCATGGAGAAAACTGTAGGCCTGGGGCCTATATTTCAGCCAGCATTTATATTTTGAGAAATAAGGCTACATAAGATTTTACCCATGACTTGTATAATAGTAGTACATTGTCATTGTCAAAAAATGCAGTACAGTGAATAATTTCTGTTTACAACACAGTTTCATTCGTCCCTCATGCAGGGGTCTGGGAAACAATAATAAAACAAAATAGGAGCAGAGATAAGAATTTAAGAGCACTGTGAAATTGTTAACGCATAGACAAAAAGGGTCTTAGAGGGTAGGCTATGCCTTTTCCCCCACACATATCTGTAGGCGTACACATTCTACATGAGGGGTGCTGGTCACAGGGCCAGTTTTTTCCAAATTCCTTCCCATTAAAAGGGCTGAACAACATATTACACATTTATGTCTATATTCATATTCATTACACATTAATTTCTATATGCAGCCCGATGTCTCCTCTGCTGTGATGCAATGAAGGTCTGTCACCAAACTCATTACAACTGTAAAACAAAGCCTAGGGAGTGTTAGTAAACTCATCCCAACTGTCCCTTCTCTGAAGGTTTTTTATATTGCTCCCAAACCCAAGTAAACTACAACAACTTGACTAGGCGTTTGATCCCTGTCTTTCAAGCACTTGTGGTTCTCTCTATAGCAGGGGTGCCCAACCTTTGTTTAACCAAGATCTACTTTTGAAGTTGATGGTCTGCCGTGATCTACCAAGTCAAATTCAAGGATGTCAGTATGAAAATTTAAGACCACCATTTATTAATCACCATTATTATGAACAAAATGTTTTCAGTAGGCTACTATGGCCGTATCTTTTCAGTGTGTTTTTAAAGTGTGTTGAATAGCCTATCTTTACAAAGCAATGCAGCACTGATAGTATGCAGAGATAATTTCAGTCATACACAAGTCATAAACAACTGAAACAATTTCAAAATGATAAACATTTGGTATAAAAGGCACATAGGCCCTATTTCTAAAATATGATGAAGCATTATCATGCCTTCAGTGGTATAGGCTACAAATTAAAAAGGGCTCTGAAATTCACCATTTGTTATGGGTAAATAGTAGGAGAGAGAGAGAGAGAGAGAGAGAGAGAGAGAGAGTAGAGATGGAGAGAGAGAGAGAGAGAGAGAGAGAGAGAGAGAGAGAGAGAGAGAGAGAGAGAGAACTCATTGGATTGGTTAACACCCCTGTTGTGTCACTTCTTCTATGAAGGTTTTTTTTTCAGCTCTCTGGGACAGTAGCACAGCAAAGGCTTTCTGTTGTGAGTTTGGCCAATCGTTTTGTCCACAACTGAAGCAAGAAACAGCACAAATTGAAGTGAATTCCATACATGTCAACAACTAACATTTCCCTTACACGCGGCACGCGATGTAAACGCAGTTAGCGATGATGCATGCGACTAGCGATTTGGACGAAGATCCTCGCATCGTTGCGCACATGTACTGTTACTCACCCGATGTTACACGTGTGCACACATGAATCAACTGTAGGCCCTAATACCCTTACGGTCACTTCCTAATGCTTTCCCCTCATTCTGTGTTACCGTGGGACTACTTATCTAACCAATACAGAGTCTATAGGATGTATTTACTCCAGGAGGAGGAAGGAAGGAAATTCAATCGTAATTCAAATCGTTTTTTAACAAAAACGGATATCGTTAAAAAAAAAATTATTTTTTTTTTATTTTTTTTTTTTTAACATTTTCGTAAACTATGGCGGCCAAATTTAAACTATGGCGGGCCGCCATAGTTTCCTCAATGTATGGGAAACACTGGTGAGTCAGACCTGTGAGTGAACCACTACACCAGAGGAGAACCAGCATGTAAACACCTGATTGACTGTGTGGTGTGTGTGTGTGTGTGTGTGTGTGTGTGTGTGTGTGTGTGTGTGTGTGTGTGTGTGTGTGTGTGTGTGTGTGTGTGTGTGTGTGTGTGTGTGTGTGTGTGTGTGTGTGTGTCTGACTGTGTGTGTGTCTGACTGTGTGTGTGTACTGGTGGGTGGGTGGTAGTGTGTGTGTGTGTGTGTGTGTGTGTGTGTGTGTGTGTGTGTGTGTGTGTGTGTGTGTGTGTGTGTGTGTGTGGGTGCGTGCGTGTGTTGATGTGTGTTGTTGTCAGTGTGAGGGAAAAGGAGATGTTGTGTGTTGTTGTGTGTACATGTGTGTGTGTGCAAGTGTGTGTGTATGTGCCTGTGTGTTTATGCATACTATGCACTATGCAGTTCTGCAGTGGCCATAAACAGACAGGGAGTGCTGCAAGTAAAATGATGTTTAAGTAGACAGACTCAGACACACGCGGAGCCAATGGTGACACTCTCTATCTCTCCACAGATGCTGCTTCTCCGTCTTGTAGCATCTCTGGACCGTTGTTATCGATTCATGTCCCCAATTGTTCTGCTCGTGAGAAACTGTGTGTGTGTGTGTGTGTGTGTGCGTGCGTGCGTGCATGTGTGAGTGTGACTGTGACTGTGTGTGTGTGTGTGTGTGTGTGTGTGCGTGCATGCGCACGTGTGTGTTTGCGTGCGTGCCATGTCTGCCAGTTAGTGTGTTTGGGTCGTGTTGTTTTGCTGTCTGCAGCAGTACCTGTTACCTTTTTTCCTGGCATCATTTGGGTCGAGTATTCAGAGGCTTTGGGGCTCAGTGGAGCGGAAGAACGAGACAGACAGAGGTAGAGAGAGAGAGAGAGAGAGAGAGACAGAGAGAGAGACAGAGACAGAGACAGAGACAGAGAGAGAGACAGAGAGAGAGACAGAGACAGAGACAGAGACAGAGAGCGAGACAGAGAGCGAGAAACAGAACCAGGAAAAGAGTGAGTCAGAAAGAAAGTAATAGAGGCAAAATAGAGGAGACTGGATTGAGGAAGAGGAAGAGAGAGGGGGGAGAGGGAGAGCGACAGAAAGGAGAGGGAGAGACATAGGAGAGTGGACAGACAAGCGGACATAAAGACAAATAGACAGGGGGGCAGATAAACAGACAGGCAAACAGATAGATAGAGCAGTAGACAGACAATCAGACAGACAGACAGTTGAACAGATAGATAGAGAAGTCAGACAAACAGACAGACAGACAGGCGGAATGAGGTTCAGACGGGACCTGAAATGAGCCCTTAAGCTGTGTGTGCCGTGGAGGATGAAGGCTCACCTCACCTCATCTCGTCTCGTCTCCTCTCGGCTGTGGCAGTGTGTCCATCGGGGAGACACAGCAGAACCCCAGAGAGAGAGTGCGGCCATATCACATAATCACACACCTCACACAGCAGACGACAGGGCCAGACACAGGAGCTGGAGCTGGAGCTGAAGCTGGAGCTGGCATAGTGATGACGAGTTTCTATATTCAGCTCAGGGTTTTTCATTACCTTCCCCCACTCTCTTTTTTTCTGTTTTGCTCCTTTTACTGCCCTCTCTCCAACTCTCTCTCTCTCTCTCTCTCTCTCTCTCTCTCTCTCTCTCTCTCTCTCTCTCTCTCTCTCTCTCTCTCTCTCTCTCTCTCTCTCTCTCTCTCTCTCTCTCTCTCTCAGTATCTCTGTTTGTCTCTGCCTCTGCCACTATCTCATCTCTGCACACCCCTCTCTCTGCCTCTCGTTTAATATATAGTATGTCTAGCTCTAGCTGCCTTCACCTGTCTGCTGGCTGCCATGGTGATTGGGGGATGCGGTGTCTGATGGTCCATGGCAACTAGTTTGGTTTGGTTGATGGCAGGTACAGGTAGTTTTATTATGGCTCTCAGTGCTAACGACAGGGGTGGTGGTTGATGGTGGCTAGTTTGGCTTGGTTCTCTCATTGCTAACGGCTGGGGAGCGGGCTGGGAAAGTTTGTGCTGACCACCAGACACCCACCTCCGTTACATTGAGAATCTGTGCATGTGTCATATAGACCCACAGAGCCCCCAGGAGACCCACAGGTATGACACATACTAGATGTATGTGTGGCTGTGCACAGCAGTTTGTATGCGCTGGGGTTAGTCTGGTTATACATAGACTCGCAGCAAAGACAAACAGAGACGTTGACAAATACGCTCTCTCTCTATCTTGGTATATCTTTGTCTCTGTCTCCTTTTTCTCTCTCGGTCGCCACACACGCACAGACAAATAGACACACTTGTTAACTGTGTACACACACACACTTACGTACACACTCACAGACACATTCACACACACGTGTGTGCGCGCACACACTAACACGCACACAGGCGTACACACAGACACACACACACACACACACACACACACACACACACACACACACACACACACACACACACACACACACACACACACACACACACACACACACACACATTTAGACACATTCACACTGTGTCCTTGAGAAGCCATCGCTCAGACTCAGCACAAGTATCTTTTCTCTCCCCATCTCCTGTGTCGCCTTGTCCTTCTCCTTCTCTCCTTCTCTTCTTCTCTCTCTTACTCCTTTTCTCTCATCTCTCTTCCTTTTCTCTCCCTTTTTACCTCCCTTCTCTGTCTCTCCTTTCTGTTGTTCCTTATATGTGTTCTCTATCATCTTTCCTCTCTTCTTCCTTGTGGTGTTTATGTCCCCTCTCTCTCTTTCTCTCTCTCTCTCTCTCTCTCTCTCTCTCTCTCTCTCTCTCTCTCTCTCTCTCTCTCTCTCTCTCTCTCAATCATATCTTTCCCCTCCCCCTCCCCCTCCCCCTCTCCGTCTCTTGGTCCCTGCTTCTTTTCTCCTGATGGGGAGTGTAGTGTAGTGGCGAGCATGTTGAAACCGGAGACTGGGTAAACACTGAGTTTTAATGAGCCAATCCGTCTCCATTGAAGGGCAGCAGTGGCGACCATGAGGCATCTGAATGGCAAAGACGTCCAGCTTTCAGCCACGGATGGATGGGAGATGGAATGAGTGAAGGAAAGAAAGAAAAGGAATAAATGGTGGGACTCCATTCACAAACCCAAGGCATTCACGTTATCACACAAACACACACACACACACACACACACACACACACACACACACACACACACACACACACACACACACACACACACACACACACACACACACACACACACACAGCCTTCCACATATAATGGCCCTTACAAAAATGGACCATGATTTCACTATGAAAATAGACCATGGTTTTACTATGAGAACTGAACCATGGTTTTTAGTCACTATTTTTTGAGCGCGGTAAACCCATGGTTTAACTATGATTCAACCACGGTTTGACTATGATTTGCCCATGGTTTAACTATAGATTTACCATCATTTAACTATGCAAAAATTAACCATGGTTTTACTATGACAACTAACCATGGTTAATATTCATTACATTACAGTGAGCTGACGATTTTTTTATCCAAAGCAACTTACAGGCTTACAGTCCCTGGATCAATGTTAGGTGCCTTGCTCAAGGGCACTTCAGCCATGGATGGAGGTCTATGGAATGGTGAGGGCAGGATTCGAACCTGCAATCCTGTGATCTAGAGTCCAACTCCCTAGCCATTACACCACGGCTACTCACATGTAGTTATTGAGGGTTTTCGTGTTTTCTTGGGTAACCAAGAAGACCATGGTTCGTGACTATGGTTTAACCATGCACCTCTTTCCCCCACCATGCTTTTTAAAACCATGGTTTTAAAAAAGGGTGGTCGACCATGGTTAAAATAAAACGTGGTTTTAACACACACACACACACACACACACACACACACACACACACACACACACACACACACACACACACACACACACACACACACACACACACACACACACACACACACACACACACACACACACACACACACACACACACACTCACTAAGTGCACACGGCTGCACATTTTGTGTACAGTGAACACTCTAAGCCCACCCATAAGCACACACATTCATCCATCTCTTTCCTCTTGTAACTCTGCGGCACACTTTATATAGGGGCTTTTATGGGTTTATCAACAGGCAGGATTTTACTGGATTCCCGGTTTGAGGGCTTTTTGCTTCACAGCTCTGACGGTAGCTGGTGTCCTCTTCCCCATTGAAGAGCCTGGGGGGAGTGTTTGCAGGAGATAGCGGGACCTTTGCTAATGGAAATGGCATGGCCGAATTGATTTTACACTTGAGGAGGGGTAGGTCAGTCCCAGAGAAGGTGGAGAAAAGGGGTTGTATGTATTGGGGGTGAGGAGGGGTGGGTCAGGGTCCAGGCAGTCCAGGATTTACCTTCATCAGGTCCAACACCCAGAATGCATTCTGATTGAGTAACAAGTAAGGCCAAGGGATAAGATTGCATTGAGGGCGAAAAGTAAAGGACTCGTCTAGAATATGCGAGAAAAAGACCAACTTCCTCTATCAGTATGCGGTGTTGTGTTGATCTGTTTATTTATTTGTTTGTGACATCAGCAAAATATATTCTATTGGGGTTTGGTTGGCATGGCGACGGGCGAGCTATGGTGTCCAAGTTGAAATGATGTTGTGCTGCTGTGACAGACAGACCCCTGCCTCACTCCCCTCAGAGACTCTGCTGTGAAATCACCCGAAGTACCACTTTCCCCCCAACATTTTACATGCTTTGCCTTTTTGCCTTTCTTTTGCGTACAGACAGACAGACACACACACACACACACACACACACACACACACACACACACACACACACACACACACACACACACACACACACACACACACACACACACACACACACACACACACACACACACACACACTTCTCGTTTTCTTGCTCTCCCTCTGTCTTTCTCTGCACAATTTTCCCACTGCACCTTCTGTTCGTCTGTAACAGTGACCTAGAATAAAACTCAAAGTCATGTTGTTGGCTATGAAAGCAGAAGATACACAATTACTCAATTACTCTCTATGTCTCCCTTCCTCAGACACACACACACACGCACACACGCACACATGCACACATGCACACATGCCACAGTCATTTACACTCAAGCACCAACACACGCTGTGTTAAGTCTCTAAACCGTACCCATTCACATATAGATAGTAGCCATGGTTTTATCTTTAGCTTTGCCGTGGAAGTGAAGACGATTACTCAATGGCGTTTATTTCGAGCTCTGCTGTGCTTCCACCTCCTACCCTTCCTCATTTAAGTCAATCGGGTGTTGGCATCTTTACTGTATTCAACACTGCGCCCTCTGTGGCAGTGTGTGGAACTGCAGGGGTAAAATCAGGCTAGTCGGTCAGCGGGGCTGTGGTTACGTCAGAACGTTAAAAAAAAAACACCAAAAACTCCCTTCAGCAGCAGACCGAGCAGACATGACAACAGAGGAGACAGATAGAGCCAAGGGTGGCCGAATAAATGCGTAGGTTTGGAGAGGAGAGAGGAAGGGACGTCTAAATATGTAGACATCTAAAAAGCATCTATCCTCGAGCATACAAAGCATGACAACTTAAAATAGGCCATCTTGTGACATCCTACAAAGCATGTAGATGAGAAGCAGTTAGCCTTAAAGGGACAGTTTGGTCAATTTCAACATGCAGTTGTATTGCTCACGCTACCCTTGACTTGTCAGTACCTGGTGATGCCACATTTTTCGGCTCAGCCCTTTCCGAGATATGAGCAATTCTAATGGGGGCAGCGTTTGTTTACATTTTTAAAAAATTAAACATAGGCCAACTCCAACTATTTTCCCAAAAGGTACTGCTGTTTGCTAGTTGTCTGCTGATGTTTTATAACCTTTTGGATGTTTTTGGGAATAAATAAAAATGTTTTTTTGAAATGTAAACAAAGAGCTGCCCCCATTACAATGACCAGGATCTCGGAAACGGCTGAGGAAGAAGAAAAAAAAATCTCAGGCACTGACAAGTCCAGGGTAGTGTGAGCATTACAACTGCATGTTGAAATTGACCAAACTGTCCCTTTAAGATGATGGCTGCACCATTCTCTGGAAGACTCTTTGATGAATCTATAGTTTCCACGGATCATTAGATACATATAGATATAATTATTTAATTTATTTCAAGCTGGGAAATTAATGACAACAGCGTTTTTTTTATTATTCAAATGTTCCATACCACACTGAGTAGTGCATTGATTTCTCTTGCAAGTGGAAATATTGATGGGAAATATTGTCTGCTAATTTGTGCTAAAGAGCGCTAATGTGACATTCACTGCCTATAACCTTCAACTGTGTAATGTCACAAAGCAGAGTGACATTGCAGACCGCTTTAGCACCCTCTTGGTCACAGGTCCAGAGATAATGTCCTTAAGAATCACCCGTGGAGAGAAAGTCCTTCAACTGACAGCTGTGGAGAAGAAAGTCTTTTGGGATTAACCTGTCACCTGTGGGGAGAGCGGCAACAGGGAGAAGGGGGAGACAGAAT
>NC_085865.1:24611566-24614066 GCF_034702125.1 Engraulis encrasicolus | reverse complement strand
ATATCGGTGTAGACTATTCTCCTCCTTAGGCCTGCATTCATTGTTGCTTTATTAGCAAGGAGTTGAAATACCTTTTCTAACTGTTTATTTACGCGTACACACGTGCGTGTGTGTAACATGTGCAGAGATAGCGTGTGTGGATGTGTGCACGTGTGTGTGTGTGTGTTTGTGATCTGTGCATATGTTTGTAATATTCTTCTTGAAATGATAAAAGGAGGAAATATACACCCCTAATTGCAAATGTTTGTGTAGACTGTTCTCTTTGTAAGTCCTGCATTGCTCTATTAGCAAGGATGTTGAAAAACCTTCCCTAACTGTTTATTTGCTCATGTTTATACCAGCTTATATTAGCTTCTGTGCCTGTGTGTGTGTCCGTTGTTTTTCCATAACGTGTGGTATTTTCCTACAGGTCAGGAATGATGACCTCTCCTTCCTGTCTTCTTCACATGACTCCCTCTCCTCTTCCTTCTTCATATCTCCATGCTGATCTGTCCATCCCCTCTTCTCATCCTTCCTTTAACACTCCACTCCTCCTCCTCTCTATCCTTCCCTCCTGCTGGGAGCTTCAGGCTGTGTGTGTGTGAGCGGAAAAGTCACATCCAGAGAGATTCGCAGTTAAAGTCACACACAACTCTGTGTGTGTGTGTGTGTGTGTGTGTGTGTGTGTGTGTGTGTGTGTGTGTGTGTGTGTGTGTGTGTGTGTGTGTGTGTGTGTGTGTGTGTGTGTGTGTGTGTGTGTGTGTGTGTGTGTGTGTGTGTGTGTGTGCGTGCGTGTGTGTATGTACTACCCACTCGATCACGTTTCACCCAGTAAGCGAATGACCCCGTTCGCCAACGCATCGCGGCATCCTGCTTCAAACTCTGACTCAGTCACTTTCATCCGCACTCATCTTGTGTGTGTGCCCTCCGTGTGTGTGTGCCCTCCGTGTGTGTGTGTGTGCCCTCCGTGTGTGTGTGTGTGTGTGTGTGTGTGTATGTGTGTGTGTGTGTGTGTGTGTGTTTGTGTTTGTGCCTGTGTGTGTGTGGTGTGTGTGTGTGTGTGTGTGTGTGGTGTGTGTGTGTGTGTGTGTGTGTGTGTGTGTGTGTGTGTGTGTGTGTGTGTGTGTGTGTGTGTGTGTGTGTGTGTGTGTGTGTGTGTGTGTGCGCCTGTGTGTCAGTGTCACTGTGCAATGGAGCCAGGGGCTGTCCAAGTGGGTTAGGCACAACCAGGGCAGCACGTGATGACTGTAGATTAGCCGCTAGTCAGAACACTCCAGCCGAGCGTCAACTCACATGTAAGGCCCCTTTAGCACAGGCAGTCGCTCCTGGAGCAGTGTGGAGTAGGGCCTCTCCTCAACTTCACTTCCCTGCCAAGTCTGAGAGAAAGAGAGAGAGAGAGAGAGAGAGAGAGAGAGAGGGAGGGAGAGAGAGAGATGGATAGAGACGGATAGCAAGATAGTGAGGAAAAGAGTGAAAGAGAGATGTAGAGAAGGAGAGATAGAGCGAGAGGGAGATAAATGGATGGAGAGAGGGAAGAAGAGAGAGAGAGACTATGAAAGATGGTGAATGAAAGAGAGCTACTAACTACTTTGATGCCTCTGAAATTGCCCTTTTTGAGTGTGAAGCAGCCCAAGACGCAGCCAAGAATGTGTCACAGTTACTTCAGCACTACAGTGTAGAATTGGCCCTAAGAAGACAGGCAGGAGAGGAAGGGACTGAGAGAGAGAGAGAGAGAGAGAGAGAGAGAGAGAGAGAGAGAGAGAGAGAGAGAGAGAGAGAGAGAGAGAGAGAGAGAGAGAGAGAGAGAAGGAATAGAACGAGAGAGGGGAAGAAAAACACCACTGCTCTACATGTGAAACAAGCTGTGCTCCAAGGAACAATGACAACCCCTATACCCACAGCTGAAAGTTGGGTTTCCTGTAGAAAGGAATGAGAGAGAGAGAGAGAGAGAGAGAGAGACAGGGAGAGAGAGAGAGAGAGAGAGAGAGAGAGAGAGACAGGGAGAGAGAGAGAGAGAGAGAGAGAGAGAGAGAGAGAACACTGAAAACCTCAGGAGAAAGAAGAGAGAGTAGGAGGTGTAGAGAGAAGAAAGATGATCGAGAGAGAAGGAAAGAGAGACAAATGCAGCGTTTGTGTCAGTCGCAGAGCTACAGTGGCACCAAGGACAGTTCCTCAACAGTGTCCTTGTTCAACCCGTTTTCCGTAACTGCCACTGGTAAGCTGATGTCGAGGCTTAGGCTTAAACTGATGCCTTTGACGGGTCTTAATGAAGAGGTTTTTATTCCAAAACGCTGCATAATCATTTTTTACAAATATTTTTAAAAAATGACTCATTGTTATGGTGCTTCTCAACTAATAGTCAGTAAAATCACTGTTTAGCTGTTTGGATTTGGTAATGAAAATGACAAAAAATGTGAGGCACACACAAGGCTCTTGTCAAACTGTTTATTGTTGCCAAAAAGTAACAAAAGAGGTTCAGTGGATAAAACTTGTGTGCGCCTCACATTTTTTGATTTTTAGT
>NC_085865.1:24589066-24604066 GCF_034702125.1 Engraulis encrasicolus | reverse complement strand
GCCTCCATTATGCCCGGCGCCATCCTTTCATAGTGCCTAGTATGAAAATAATTACACTGTTCTAATTGACCAGTGGTTACCAGGACAATTAATGACAGGACATTCCATTTCCTACAGCTCCTTTCAGTTGCTCTATTCCTCATGTAGTTAGTATTCAATTGCAGAATATTCAAAACCAAGCCAGAAAAGGCTTAAATGCTATAAGAAATATTTCATACTTATGTGGAGATCATATTCAAAATAAACCTGAAACAAACAGTAATGGCATGTTTGACCTATTGGCATGTTTGACCTGACATGCAGTACATTACAGATCATTTGAAGCAAAAATGGACACTTATATTATCTTTCACATTTTTTAGAAAACTTTGTGTAAAATGTTGTGCCACATCGCACCAGATAGCACACAGCAGACAAGTAAGTGCAAGACTCATGAAGCAGGCAGCTACAGCAATGTCACAAGTTACAGTCCAGCAATGTCAGCAAGATCATGTCGCCGACAGGTAGGACACAGTGTAAAGCAGAATGTTGTTAGCTTTGAAAAGGCTTCGTAGCAAATGTTACAAACTGAGGCCAGCAGGTTCTAGAATCTTCTCCTCCATTCTAGCTCTCGGCTGTTCCCATGGTGACCGCTGTGCTTGGATGCCATGTGGCTCATTAGGAGTTGTGCCGAGTCTGACAGGCTCTCCGCACTCCGAGTCCAATGTTGGCCATTAGTGCACTCGTCCTTGCCCTTTTCTTTATCCTCTTCTTCCTCTCATTCGTCGCTGTGTTTCTGTTTACCTTCATTCATTGATGTATGACTCTCATTCACCCTGTTTCTTTCTCTATATATCCCTACATTCTAGTAATTTTATACTGTATTGCTGTAGCTATGGATCATCACCTCTCACTGTCTCTGTCTCTGTCTCTCTCTCTCTGTCTCTGTCTCTCTCTCTCTCTCTCTCTCTCTCTCTCTCTCTCTCTCTCTCTCTCTCTCTCTCTGAGGTATGGCTGTATCCCCCCCTCACCTTAACCATGTGCCTTTATTGGTCAAATCCCCTCTGTTACAGTCTTTGCACACTTACAGTACGCACTGCTGAACCCAGAACCTTTTTCAGGCTGAGAGGTCCAGGGGGCAATATGAAGAATGAAGACAGGCATAAATAGAGGAGAGAGAGAGAGAGAGAGAGAGAGAGAGAGAGAGAGAGAGAGAGAGAGAGAGAGAGAGAGAGAGAGAGAGAGAGAGAGAGAGAGTGAGTTGGCTTCTGAGACTTGGAATTAAAGATAGCGAGGCATAGGCAGAAACAAAATGAAGGGTATAACGAAAGAAAGAAAGACGGAGACAGAGAGACATGGAAAGACACAGAGACGGAGATGTGTGTGCACTAATGACCGCCACTGGACTTGGCATGAGCAGTCTAATTAGGAGTCCACATGGAGACGAGCCATGTAGGCCAGGCCGGCTAGCACTGCGCAGGAATGACCTCATCTCCTTCCCTCATCTCCTTCCCTCCTCATCTGTGGGAATTAATTACTGGGATGAGATAATAGTACTTACATGCACATACTATTTCATTATCTAGAAGCGGTAATGGAAATGGGGTATAATATTCCATCCTTATTGAATTCGATTTCCAGGGATTTTGTGTAAACGCTTTGGGTGGGTTAGTTGGTTTGGTCTCTGACTCCTATGAAAAGTGTTCTCCACAATGCTCCTGGCCTTCTCTTTCTTTTTGGAAATGATTGGCAATGAGACAACAGTACAGTTCTTACATGTACATACAATTCTATTCAATTAGCTATCTGTGGTAATGGAATTGGGGTATAATATTCCTCCTTGTTGAATTCGATTTCCAGGGATTTTGTAAATGCTTCGTTGAAATTAAAAAGTTGTGTTAGTCTCTGATGTGTGACGCTGTGTGAAATCTCTTCAGGAGATATATGGTGTACTGTTTAGGCTTAGCCTTATCTGGAGATCTGCAATGTGCTCCTGGCATTTTTTCCCTTTCTTTTTGGAATTAATTACCAATGAGATAATGGCACTTACATGCACGTATGATTTCATTATCTATCAGTGATAATGGAAATGGGATAATATGCCTCTTTATTGGATGTGCGATGTCCAGGGATTTCTTTTTTGTATAAACCTTTCGTCGAAAGTTGGCTTACTGCGTTCCCTGATGCGTGACGCTGTTTGAAAGGTCTTGGGAGAGAAATACTGTACTTGTATAGGCTTCTCTGAAGATCTCCATAGAGCTCCCGGCATGTTTTTTCTTCTTCTTTTCTTTTCGGACAGCGTCAGCACTTTAGCAGCCATGAGATGAGTGCCTTTGTCGCTCTGCTGGCTGAAGGGAGGAGAGGAGAGGCGCGTTTATGCAACAGTCTGCATTCCTTCTTTCACAGTTTTTGAACACAAGAGCCTGCGTCATCCGTATTTGGCCATGGCTGGCCCCCTAATGGTGTTCAAATGTTAAGTTAGCCGTCAGGTCAATGTCCTTGCTAGCCTTTTACTTCTTGCAATACTGTTTTGCAAGCAACTCTATAAGACACTACATTGGTACATCTGTCGTAAACTGCTTTCATTTTTTGAATGTTTGCTTGTGACTTGTGTCACACCTTGTTTGTGGATACTAGACAAAAAGGTGGAAATTGAAGACGTCTCTTTGTGCTAACAGCGGGATCTACTGTATTAGTTGTGCAGTGGTGGGCGGATGGTGTTTCTTCTTGGTGCTGGGGCAGGGTTGAGTTGAATGTTAAAAAGGAAAGGCCTCCAAATGTTTCATGAACCACTCCCTTCACCCAGACACGCACGCACACACACACACACACACACACACACACACACACACACACACACACACACACACACACACACACACACACACACACACATAGACGCACACGCACACAGACTCACAATGACTATACAAAAGAATGTACAGACACACATAGAGAAATACACCACACACACACACACACACACACACACACACACACACACACACACACACAGCACACTACTCCCCATCCGCCGCTGCCCTCCATTCTCTTTTATCCCTCATTTTTCTGACTACGAGCATCATTGCTCCTGAGAGGCTTGGGAAATGAAAGGCCACCGCATGTGGGCTCCTGTCTCCTGTCTCCACCCAGGCAGGGCAGGGACCCACTGGGGAAATCTCAACTCGCACACCCCCCTCTTAGCCTCCACCTCCATCCACATCACCACCCCCACCCTCTTTCTCTGTCTTATTCTCTCTATCCCTCTCTTTCGCGCTCTCTTTTCAGTCTCTCTGTCTGTCTTTCTGTCTCTCTCTCTTTCTTTCCCCTACTTCCCTGTCACTTGATTGCAAGATTGCTTCTTTTTTCTTTCATTCGTTCATTCGTTCTTTCTTTCTTTCTTTCTTTCTTTCTTTCTTTCTTTCTTTCTTTCTTTCTTTCTTTCTTTCTTTCTTTCTTTCTTTCTTTTACCCTCTCTCGCTTCTCGCTCCCTCCCCCTCCTTCTGTCTCTCTCTCCCTCTCCACACCCATTTTCATCATCGCTTGTTCCGTCATGATGCGATGGCTTAGGGGTAGGATGGGGTGATGTGCTGGGTGAAGGGTTAGGTGCTGATGGAGACTCTGCTTACAGCAAGCTGCTGACCAAGGCTATGGGGCCCACGGGCCTGCCCGCACCCCCCTCTCATATACTCAGGCCTGGCCCTCATGTGCTGTATGGCCCTCATATACTGTATGTACTATATGGGCTACACATTATGCATGCATGCGCACGTGCAGGCGCACACAAACACACACGCACACACTCACATGCACACACATGCACAGCAGGCCATTATATATGTATGTGGTCTTACACATAATGTGCTCACATACATACACACATGCATACATGCATCTATGCACAAACAAGCATGCACACATACACTTTTGCTTATATGCAAGTGCCATGTCAGCATTAGCCTACTATTAGACTACTTAGTGTCTGCTGCTTGTCCGCACACACACACACACACACACACACACACACACACACACACACACACACACACACACACACACACACACACACACACACACACACACACACACACACACACACACACACACACACACACACACACACACACACACACACACACCCATAAACACCCACCCTCTCATACAATAGTAAATGCATTTGAATAAGATATTGCTCAATTACATACTGTATGTACTGTAGGTTTTGATGCACACATAAAGTGTACACATGTGTTTATGCTATGAAATGGCCATGTACTGTATACGGTTGCACAGTAGTGCCATAATGCATCTTCACAGTCCCCTCAGGAGTTCCACAGCCAGCTGGAGACTGTGTGACCTTGTCACTATATGCACAGCCGGCACTGTTTGTCTCAGTGCACTCTCTTGATGCCCACCAGCCTGCTGCTCTCCTCTCACACACATGCACAGATTCAGACGCACACACACACACATGCACGCATGCGAGCACACACATACGGTACACACACATACACACACATGCACGCACACACACGCACGCACGCGCACGCACACACACACGCACACACACACACATGCACGCATGCGAGCACACACATACACACACACATACACACATACAAACACATGCACACATACAGGCACACATGCACAGATTCAGGCACACATGCACAGATTCAGGCACACACAAACACACACCCAAACACACACCCAAACACACACACACACACAGACACACACACACACACACACACACACACACACACACGCACACACACGCACACACACACACACACATACACACACACACACACTTATTCATGCACACTTGCACAGATTCAGACACCCGCACTTACACACACACACACAATTACACAAAGGCATACACATGCTCATGCATACAAATGGACATGCGTATACACACTCATTCATGCACACGTGTGTGCCCACACAAATGGTACACAGTCTCTCGTGCACACACACAAATGCACACAAACAACCACACACAACCTCAAATAGAAGCACACTTTCTCCCTCTCTCTCTCCCCTCTCTCTCTCTCCCTCTCTCTCCATATCTTACCCTCCAGGCTTTTTTCGCCAGACAATTCTTGAGCACCATTTGCTTACGGGAACTCATAGTAGCGACAACAGCGGGGGCTGCCGAGTTTATGCCTGTGTCCGTTTAAAACACGCCATATGTTTGCAGAGAGCAGAGTCTGGAGATGGAAGACCCATCAGGGCTGAAAGTTACTAAAGTTGCTCCCCGTAGAGATGCCAGAAACAGTCGGGGCTACTTGAAATTCAACCCCTGAAGGTTGAAAGTCGGTCTCAAGAAACTTACTAAAACAAGCCCTGCTGTGTTGTCTTGGACGGCTGTGCTGGAGGATTAGATTTTTGGTGCATAGGTTTTTTGGGGGACGGAGATCAAATGCAGGGAAAGTGATGCTGAGAGTTAGCTAACAGGCTAACAGGCTCCCTCCTGTGAGTGATTCTGTGGGTGGGTGGTAATAACACAACTAACAATAAAACTGCACAGTATGAATTCATATTTCTGCAACCCTTATACGGACCATGTTGTTGGAATGTTGTGTTACTCTCCATTGATTCTCTAAAATTACCTGTGTGGTAGATCATGTATAATAGTGGTAGGGTAGGTATAATTGGGTGTGCAGTTACACATATTATGAAATCTGCCAAGACCATGTTTGCTGAAGCGTTGACCTTATGTCATGTAACGTTAAGCTAAATTGCCTTAAAATCACTTGTGTGGACGCTGTAATGGTATGTATGTGTATTCCCAAGTCAAATCTGAGATAACTCGCATTGTCACACAGCGAAACATATGACGGTAAGATGGCCACTGTTAGCCGATGCTTCTAAAATACTGCAGCTCCCTGAACCGAATCCCTCTCCCTCCCAAGCTCCATTAAAAACACATTGACTCCACCTCTGCTCTGCACCACCTGTCATGAAACCGAGAAGAATGGATGGTTGTCCATAAAAAGCCTTCATACTGTATACATTACACCCTCCTACCTTCTAGGCTGACCCAAAGCCAGCATCCATTTATCTCAAAGATATAATGAGATAGTATAGATGACACAGACTCCAAATCAGCAGTGAGCTTCCACCAGGGAGGGAAGCCGACGGGGGTGTGTGTTTGGCAAAGGGGTCAGATTTCGCAGGTCCAGGAAGAGGTTGGCCCAGAATTTGGTCCTCATTGGTGAAGGTGGACCTTTCAGTTGACTTTGTCTCCGGCCCGGTATAAGCTGATAATTGGTGCTGGCTTCCGCACAGTAACTCTGGCAAAAAGGCGGAGGAGAGCACTGTTAGCCTCCCATGTGCACTGCACTGTATGTGTGTGACAAGCGTGTGACAAATCACTGGCGTTGAGCCCCGCCCCATGTAACGACTCAGCTTTTCTCTGGCTACTGTCCCCTGTCCCCAACATTAATCTCAGGTTGTGGGGCGATTTAATCTGCCGGTGGGTCAGGTCCAAGCTGTACGAGCAAGTGGCAATTACCTCAGACTAACCATCCAGCATGACTCCCGAGTCCCCGAGCACAGTCAGCTTGAGCCACCCCCAAGGGAGCGTTCACTCCAGTCCACAGGCTTGGCCACAGCAGGGCTGGTGACAGGTGTGCCCAGGCCCTGGGTATAGTCATCTCAAAGGCCCACGCAATACATACAATGTAATGGAGGCCCATTTCTGGGCCCTCTCTCTTCCTGGGCCTTGGGCCGCTAACACCTTTGTCCCCTCCGTCCCGTTGGCTTCCCTGGGTCATAGACCCGAGACTAGACGAGCTGTCAGAGGTCCGCTTCCTTCTCTAATGACCCCCATAAAGGTGTGATTGAACCCACTGACCCCAGATCTGTATTCAGCAGCTGTCACAGACCTGTGGAGTGCCATCCATCAGCTCTGCTGGAAGAGAAAGGTGGGGGTAGCAGTGGAGGTGGAGGCTAACAGGGTGGGGTTGGTGGCTGGTGTTGGATTGGGGAAGCACTTGACCGTGTGCACTGCTCTTTTTCTGCCTTGCGCTGAAATTATATCTCATTTCCATTTTTCTATTTGAACAAAAAAAAATATGCGGAGTGGTGTTTTTGTTACTGTTCACTGTGTACTGTTACTGTACTGTTGTTTACAGACTTTGTTTTCTGTTTAAATTGTTTACTTGCACCACCAAAGGATTAGGAATAGTGTTCTGTATGCACACACAGTGGAAGTACAATATTACTTGCTTGAAGTATTCAAGGATTTTATTTTAAGAATTTCTAAGCATTTTTGACAGCAGTGTTTTGATATCTTGAATATGTTATGGTGGGGGACATGGTGGAGAGTCCAACACGTGGATAGTGTTTGACTCGTCACACAGCAGCTTTTCCCTCAACATAAGCCTCTACTTGTAATCCATTTTTATTGCAATCCCTCAGATTAATTCGACCAGTGTGTGAGTGAGTGTGTGTGTGTGTGTGTGTGTGTGTGTGTGTGTGTGTGTGTGTGTGTGTGTGTGTGTGTGTGTGTGTGTGTGTGTGTGTGTGTGTGTGTGTGTGTGTGTGTGTGTGTGTGTGTGTGTGTGTGTGTGTGTGTTGCCTCACACTGCATGTGTGTGTGTGTTTGTGTGTGTCTCAATCTTGTTTAATTCCACAGGGATGTTCCAATGCTCTCCATAAAAGATGACACATTTGATTTCCAACAAGGTCAAAATCATACACCTCTACCAGAAATGTTACAGTACACGTAGTAGATGGGTCATAGGAACATGTATTAGAAAAGAAGATGTGGAATGATTGCACAGCACACACACCCACATAGAGGCAAAATAAGAGTCCAAATGGAACACTGAGGTCTACTTCGAATACACAGTAAACATGCAGTGTTAATTCAACACTTAAGTGAGTTCTCTAGGATGAAATACAATCTAGAAGACGGTAAATCAACTCTACAAGTGCTTAATTAACACTGCATTTTTTCCTGTGTATGCAGGATCTACCAGCAAGCTCTTGTTTGCTCACCATGGTGTTCTCTGCCGAGTGAGCGAGTGAGTGAGCTCCGTAGCCATCTGGCCTTCGATCTGCTCGAGTGGGAGTCTTTTGCAAGCCCGCGCAGATTGGCTCTGCCGCGTCTGTGCGCACTGTGGATACTTACTCCATTCCGTGTGTTTCTCAAAGTGACCCTGAGAGATCTGACCTACATAGCATAGTAATGATTTGTGTGCAAGTTGAGTCACGGCCCACATCTGGGCTTAACCTGGCCCAGTTTCAGCACTCTGTCGCATGTCCCAGTGCTGTGGTTATGGTCAGAGGGTTAGCTGGCTGAATCATTAGGCACGCACAGGCTGAGGTTTTCATTTTGGTTACCTTGGTTACCTTGGTTACCTTGGACACAGAGTGTGTGTGTCTGTGTCTGTTATATATGTTTATGAATGTGTATGAATATGAATGTATGTATGTTCGTATGTATACATGTATATGCATACATGTACTATGCGTTTGTCTGTGTGAGCATAGTACACAGTTGTTGTGCGTTGTTTTATGTTGTTTGTTTGTGTGTTTGTGTTGTGTTGTTTTCTAAAACTCCTCACAAACAGATGTCAAATCGGGTTTGTGTGACAGCTTGGCTCAAGCTGCACCAGCCAATCAGTGGCTGGTGTTTTTCCCCTGACCAGGAGGAAATGGCGTAAACACAAACAGCGGGGCGGCCGAGCTTAAACACATGGTGCCGATCGCTTCGCTCTGATAAATCACCTGTTTTCACAGGTGTGTGGGTGTTGGTGTTTGTCCATGTGTGTGCTGTGCATGTGTGTGTGCAGCCATGCGTGCAAGTGTGCAAACACCACGCTCAGCTAGTCTCACCAGCTAACAGCTTGGCAATACACAGTAAATGCAGTGTTAATTGCACACTTAGCGAGTGAAATTTTAAACTGGCCGTGCTTTCTTCTGTGTTGAAGTAACACTGTGTTTACAGCTGCTATGGAGCTTTGAATGGCATGGCGTGACCTTGAAGGTGGATGCATCACGGTCCGCACTTCATTTCATGCCAGATAAAGATCTCCCATCGAAACGCTGAAGACTCTCTCCTCCCTCCCTCCCTCCCTCCCTCCCTCCCCTCCCCTCCATCCATCTCTTATTCTGCACCCGCTCACCTTTTGATATATTATCTCTACCCCTCCCTCCCAGTCCCCTTTCCTCCCCTGTCACCAACACCAGCACCCAGCACCCCTCTGTCCCCGTCTTCACTTTTCACTTCATTCTCTACTTTGCAGAACTGGAGAAGAAACCCCCCCCACCACTCCATCACTTATTGTGAACCTGCTCACCTGCTCACTTCATCTTCTGATATATTATCTCTTACTCCCAACCCCACCCCTCCATCCCCAGCACCAAACGCCCTCACCACTCTCTCCCTTCTGTCCCCATATTTATTCTGCTCTCCATTCTTCTCCGTCAGTGTGTTTACCTTGCAGACCAGGGGAAGATATTTCCCCCGCCCCGCCCCAGTCAGTTATTGTGGACTTCCTCACCTCCTGATAGATTATCTCTCCCCTAACCTCCCCCACCCCACAACCCCCTGGGATGGACACGAACCCAACACCAAACCACCCCCCACCAACCACCGCTGCCGTACCTTCTTTAGTTCGCTCCTCGCTCGTCTCGCTGTCAGCATGTTTGTTTACCTTGCAGACCCGGGGACCCATTCACGTTTTGTCCACCTCAGCTCTATCTGAGAATAAAACTACCCCCACACACCCGACTCACACAACACACACATACATTGTACATGCGCAAATAACGACACACACACACACACCCATGCAAGCATGCACTTGCACACACACACACACACACACACACACACACACACACACACACACACACACACACACACACACACACACACACACACACACACACACACACACACACACACACACACACACACACACACACACACACACACACACACAAATAAATATATACACACATGTGCGCACATTCGTGTATTTATTTATGTGTATTTGCTTTTGTTTTTCCAAATGCGTTTGTGTGTGTGGGGGGGGTGTTTCCGCATGTGTCTGTATGAGAGTGTGATAGAAAGAGGGCGGTATTGGAGTATCAGAACAAGCGAGCTAGGATAAGCATGGTGGGTCATCATCACACATGTGTGTGTTTGTGTGCAAAACTGGAAATTTAGGGTTGTGTGTTGAGAACAAGCAAGACGGAGGGAGCGAGGGCAGTGATTGATGTGCGTCACATCTGGGATGGAGCCCAGCCTGGCGGAGTCAGACACGGCAGGCAGGCAGGGAGGGAGGAGAGGAGACGTTCCGGAGACGGAGAGAGATTAGGGTACCATAGGAGGAGATAGTCCCAGTGGAAGGAGGAGTGGAGGATTCTAGAGGAGGGTGTCAGAGGAGAGGGGTGTCAGGCAGGCAGGGATGAGAGGAGAAAGAAGGGGAGGAGAGGGGAGGGTGCTAAAGGCGCAAAGATGGTGGAGTAGCAGAGGAGGAGAGGGTACCAGGGGAGGCAGGGAGGGAGGGAGGGAGGGGAGGACAGGGGAGGGTGCCAGTGGAATGAGTGGAGGGGGTGAGAGGGGAGGATGCCAGGAGAGGAGGGTGAGTGGGTAGGTAGGGTGGGGTGGTGGTAGGGTCGATTAGAAAGACTGGGTACCAGGGGAGCAGAGAAGCTGGGGAGTGTAGGGTACCAGGGGAGAAGTCCACCCAGCCCAAAGCGCTGGGGAGGGTAGGAGAGGAGAGGATGAAATGGTGGCAGAGAGGTGTGATGGCACAGGGATTTAGGGTATGATGGAAGAACCGAACACAAGACACAAGCAGAGGAGGGGATGGGCATGGTTTGGTGCCAGGGGAGTAGCGGGTGGTAGAGGGGTAGGGGTGGGGGTGGGGGGGTGGTCACCCAGCCCAAAGTGGTGGGAAGGGTAGGAGAGGAGAGGATGAGGCTGTCTGTGGCAGAGAGTGTTGATGTCAATGTGAGGCAGGCTAGTGATTCAGGCAGCCAGCCCAAACAAAGCACAGAGAGGAGTCCATGGTTTAGTGCCAGGGGAGGAGAGATGGTAGATGGGTAAGGGAGGCAGGGAGTGATGGGTCACCCTACCGACAACATGGGGAGGGGAGGAGAGGAGGATGAGATGGTAGCGTTGGGTGTGTTCATGTTAAAGTGAGGCAGGGCGGTGATGCACCCAGGCCAAAACTCAGAGAGTGGGGGGGAAGGGGGTGGTTTAGTTCCAGGGGACGGGATGGTGTGGAAGGTAGGCTGGGAGGCAAAATGCAGCAAAGGGAGGAGCGATGTCACAGGGATTTAGGGTGTGATGGAAGCACCCAGCACAAGACAGAGGCAGGGGAGAGGATGGGGATGGTTTGGTGCCAGGGGTCACCCAGCCCAAAATACAGCGATGAGAGGAGAGGCTGAGGTGGTGGCAGGGAGCGGTGATGTCAAATCAAGGCATGGTAGTGATACTGGCACCCAGCCCAAAACACATGGAGGGGAAAGGATGGGCATGGTTTGGTGCCAAGGGAGGGTGGTAGATGATGAAGGGAGGCAGGGGATGATGGGGTCACCCAGCCCAAAATGAGGGGAGGAGAGGCTGAGGTGGTGACAGCCATGGAGTGGTGATGTCAAAGTGAAGCAGGGTGGTGATGCAGGCAACCAGCCCAAAACACTGAGGGGAGGGCCTGGTTTAGTGCCAGGGGAGGAGAGGGTGGTAGATGGGTAGGGGGAGGCAGGGACTGATGGGGGCACAAAGCCCAAAACGCAGCAGGGACTGATAGGGGTACAAAGCCCAAAACGCAGCAGGGAGGAGAGGGCAGGCTGAGAGGGTGGCAGGGAGAGGCCATGTCACATATTATTAGGGTGTAATGGAAGTGCCCAGCACAAAACACAGGCAGGGGAGAGGATGGGGATGGTGTGATGCAAGGCGAGTAGAGGGTGGTAGATGAGGGAGGGAAGGAGAGAGGGAGGTGTATGGGGATTGAGCTGGGGGGGTCACAGGGGACTAGAGGGTGATAAGGGAGGTGCGGGGTGATGGGATTGACAGGGGCATCCAGCCCAAAATCGGCTATGTTCTGCTCGAAAAGGCCACCCAGACTGTGGCATCCATCTTTTTCCGCCGCTGCTGCCTCTCTGCTTTTGTTTTTCAGAGCTGCTTGGCTGGCAGCCTCAAGTAAGCCCACCCCACAAATAAGCCGCTTGTAAGGAGCCCTGCCAACTGGCTGGCATTGCTGCATTGTTCTGTGTGTGTGTGTGTGTGTGTGTGTGTGTGTGTGTGTGTGTGTGTGTGTGTGTGTGTGTGTGTGTGTGTGTGTGTGTGTGTGTGTGTGTGTGTGTGTGTGTGTGTGTGTGTGTGTGTGTGTGTGTGTGTGTGTGTGTCATCCCACATCCAAATTGATATATGTCTGTGCTTACACTGCGTAATTGAAAGGTTGGCTTCTATATTGTACAGTATTCCTAAATGGATTTATATCTCTGCAGTGACTCTGTCTGTGATTGGCACTGTCCAGAGTGTGTGTCTGTGTCTGCCTCTGTGTCTGCGTCTGCGTCTGTGTCTGTGTCTGTGTGTGTTTACATGTGTGTGCGCGCGTTTGCATACGTGTTTATATGTGCTTGCATGCATGCCTGCCTCTGTGTATGTCTTGATATCTGTGTCTGTGTGAGTGTGAACATTCTGTGCTGTCATAGTCTCTCAGTGCTGTTCCTGAGTGATGCTTTCTCTCACATCATCACCTGAGGCAGGTACATATTATAGGATGTACGGCGTGGGTGGTCATTCTCCTGCGTATCCATGGCAACAAAACTGCACTCGATGAACCCAATGGCTCCTTTAAACCCTGTATTTCTTAGCCCCACTGCCCTGTCATTTCCATCACCGCACTCACTGGACTCACTACACTCTTGAAGTGCTGAATTCACACTGAAATGACTACATATGCTCTCTCTTTCTCTCTCTCTCTCTCTCTCTCTCTCTCTCTCTCTCTCTCTCTCTCTCTCTCTCTCTCTCTCTCTCTCTCTCTCTCTCTCTCTCTCACACACACACACACACACACACACACACACACACACACACACACACACACACACACACACACACACACACACACACACACACACACCACACACACACACACACACACACACCACACACACTTCAAAGCAGACCACCTCACCTCTCAAACTGCCATTAATATAATTGGAGGTTTTGGGCCTTAACCCTGTTTGGCTAGAAGTGAAGGTCAGAATTGCAAAAAGGTGGCGTGTGTGTGTGTCTGGCATATCCTTGCTTGCATGACCGTGTGTGTGTGTGTGTGTGTGTGTGTGTATGTGTCTGTGTGTGTCTCTGTGTGTGTCTCTGTGTGTGTGTCTGTGTGTCATTGTGTGTCATTGTGTGTGTGTCACTGTGTGTGTGTGTGTGTGTGTGTGTGTGTGTGTGTGTGTGTGTGTGTGTGTGTGTGTGTGTGTGTGTGTGTGTGTGTGTGTGTGTGTGTGTGTGTGTGTGTCACTGTGTCACTGTGTCACTGTGTCACTGTGTCACTGTGTGTGTCAGTGTGTCTGTGTGTGTGTGTGTGTGTGTGTGTGTGTGTGTGTGTGTGTGTGTGTGTGTGTGTGTGTGTGTGTGTGTGTGTGTGTGTGTGTGTGTGTGTGTGCCTTCTCATGTGTGTTTGGGCGTCCATTTTAGATTGCATGTGGTGACCCTTTGCGGTGCTCAGGAAGTCTGGGCGCCTCCATTACCACTCAGAAATGCATTAGGGAGGCGAGACGCTCTCTCCCTCCCAGGAGGATGCAGCGCCATCGGGGAGGTCACCGGAGAGGCTCTGGGCTTACAGCACGGTTTAGATGGTAGATGTTCTTTAAACGGTTCTCCTCTTTACACACAGTGGAAAACAAGAGGATGAAATGGGCTCTGTCTCTCACACTCATCTATTCTTTCTCTATCTCTCTATCCCTCTCTCTCTCTCTCTCTCTCTCTCTTTCTATCTATCTCCCTCTTTCTCTGTCTCTGTCTCTCTCTGTCTCCCTCTCCCTCTCTACCTCTGGCTGTGCCTGTTAATCTCGGAGTTGATGTGTGTGTGTGCGTTGAAAGTGGACAGCAAAGGGGAGATGAGGGAAGAGAGAAGCTGAGAGAAGAGAGAGAGAGAGCGATACAGAGAGATACATAGAGAGATACAGAGGAGGCTCGATGGTGCGATGGTCCGGCGTGGGCCTGAGTGTCAGGTGAAGCCAGAGCATGGTGACAGGCCGTATCACCTCGGTGACCTGGTGGCATCGTGCCAGGCTCCATTCCCTCCCATCAAAGTGACAAGGGTGCCAGGCCCGATGCCCACATGCGAACACACACACACACACACACACACATGCGCGCGCACACATACGCATCCAAACACACACACGCATGCATGCAAGCACATATAGTACTACACACACAGTCTCACATGCTCAAAGATGCACAAGCGCACATACAAACAGCCGCACAAGTACATTACACGCACAAGCACGCTTGCATGCATGCGCGCGCACATACACACACACACACACACACACACACACACACACACACACACACACACACACACACACACACACACATACACACACACACACACACCCAAACCTGGCTGATGCCCTACCGTGCCCCGTGGCATCTTCCATTAAGCACCTTTCATCATCACGCCATCCTCAGAGGAGATGAGAGATCAAGAGAGGGCAGAGAGAGAGAGAGAGAGAGAGAGAGAGAGAGAGAAGGCAGTGTATGTGTGTGTGTGAGAGAGAGAGAGAGAGAGAGAGAGAGAGAGAGAGAGAGAGAGAGAGAGAGAGAGAGAGAGAGAGAGAGAGAGAGAGAGAGAGAGAAGGCGTATGTGTGTGTGAGAGAGAGAGAGAGAGAGAGAGAGAGAGAGAGGGCAGGAAGGGAGGGAGACAGAGAGAGAGGGCAGGAAGAAGAGAGAGAGAGAGAGAGAGATAGAGGGAGAGAGAGAGAGAGAGAGACAGAGAGAGAGAAGGCAGTGTATGTGTGTGTGTGTG